>NC_068999.1:26289994-26320474 GCF_001194135.2 Octopus bimaculoides | reverse complement strand
TAGTCGATTACATCGACCCCAGTACTCAGCTGGTACTTATTTTATCAACCTTGAAGGGATGAAAGGCAGAGTTGATCTCAGTGGAATTTGAACTCAGAACATAAAGACATGAAATACTACTAAGCATTTTGTCTGGTGTGCTGATGTTTCTGCCAGCTCGCCGCCTTAATAATGATAATAATAATAATAATAAAGAAGGCTTGCATGAATAACATCAAAGACAACTTGAAAGGTAAACTTCTGCATGGAAAATACCTTAACTGCCTGTCCAAAGCAGATATTCATCAAAATCTAACACATCAATGGCTACAAGGGACAGGTCTCAAAGAGGACACAAAAGGTTTTGTTATTGCAGCACAAGATCAGAGCTTATCTACCAGAAACTACAATTCAAACATCCTTAAAGATGGATCTGACCCATCATGCAGAATTTGCAGAAAATTCACAGACAATTGATCATGTTGTTTTTGGCTGTCCAGTCCTCACTGAAAAGGAGTTCCTCATAAGACATGATAGACTAGGGCAGTACATCCACTGGAATGCTTGTAAATGCTACAAGATTAAATTCTATGATAAGTGGCTTAGGCACTATCCAGAGGATGTAAATGGTGAGGGCGTTACCATCCTTTGGAACTTCCCAGTACAAACAGACAGAAAAAGTGACTCCAATTAACCAGGCATTGTAATTAAAGACTACTACAGAGGAACTTGTCTATTAATAGATATGTCTGTCCCACAAGATCAAAATGTCTCAAGGAAGGAATGCAAAAAGCTTGCTCACTATGAAGATCTGCAAATTAAAATCACAAAAATGTGGAAGCTTCATAATACGATAATACCAGTAGTAATTGGTATGTTGGGAATGATAAAGAAGGGAGCTGAGAAGTATATTAAGCAACTCCCTGATAACTCCAATCTCTATGAACTACAAAAGATAATCTTGATGGGTACAATCATCTAAAATGGAATAAATGTGGTGATAATTTTTTGTATGCATAGCAAAATAAAAGTGCTACTCTTGGCATCCAAAGGATGCCCAGTACTAAGGCAGCTGAAATAGTTATAATGAAAGGAAGCCATAAATGATAATAAATTTGTAACATATGATCACATATATCACAACATGCAGCAATGAATTCCCAGTTTTCTCATTCAGTGACGGACTACATGCAAATGAATTTCAAGTGCAAACTTCTTGTATGACCCTGCTTGCTTTCCTGTTTGACACTAAAATACTAATACTTGTAGCTTGAGACAAGCTATATCTACTACTTAATTTGCTTTCAGATAATTTTGTTTTGAAGTTATTTTTGGAGATCACTTATTATTTAAAACTGCACTAGAAAAAGTATAGTTACTACACTTTTATTAAAATCCTTTGTAGTGCTTATTAAGTCTCCTACATAACTATCAGCCCCATGTAGTTAGCCATCTGTATCATCGACATATGTGTTTATGTTTGTACATTTTGAGCAACTAGTTCTTTCATTGATCAAGTGCTTATGTATCTTTTCATCTATAAATTAAAGAAGGCCACTTCTCAGATGACACTGAGATTTCAAGCTCTTCCTTACTAACCAGCACATGGGTCTTTGCCATTTTGACCTTTGTATTTTTGACCATATTTCCAAGTTCAGAATTTTTCTATAACTTAGTGACAGGCTCTGCTGAGAATTAGGTTATCAACATAGAAAAGCTCCAAGGACAACCAGTCTTGAACTGTTGTGCTATAGCCTCAAGAGCTATAACACTGCATGACACTAATTTTTTAGTAAACACTACTTTAGGTGATAGTTAATTTTAGAGTGTTCTTTATGAATATGAAATCTGTTTTGCTCCATCACATCTATATTTTGATTTACAAGATATTCCATATATGCTGCATTTATAGAAAAATGTTTAATCTTGTAACCATGCATGTAATTTATTAACATGCTTTCTTTAGTCTTTGCTTTACTTAATTGAGGAAAGGTATCTTTCAGCAACTTGTTTGGTTGCCCCTCAGGGTCTTGTGACTTCATGCAAATTTTGAAGATTCCAAGTTTAATATGTAGTTGTAGTAACACAAATAGCTCAGGTAAAACTAGTAGTGCGTATTAAACTCTTTTATTCCCTGGTCTTCATTCATGATGTGCTGGCCAATCATGCTGACTGTAGTGCTCATTTCAAGCCCTGCTGTCCCACAAGAACAAGAAGCAGCAAACCTTTGTGTAACTTTTTTGCACTCCAGTTAGAAAAAAAAACAAAACAAAAAAAGAACTTTGATCTTCAAGTCACCTCCAGCTTTCCTCTTGAAATCCTCATACCTGATCAAGAAAAATACATCTTGATGGCATCATATGACTCTTTTGCCTTCCTCAGATAACCCACTAGAATCTCTGGGTAATCATTCCCGACTTGCAAAAGGATTACTTTTAAGCTAGAAACACTTCTGTCAACGAATAATCACCAATGTCTTGACATTAGAGGAAAATCCCTGTACCATCATCAAATTCATTATGCATGTCGAAAAATTTAACAAATTTCTTCTCTCAGTGACTGTATGCTGTTTTAGTTCCTTGGGCTAAGACACCATATTCTTCCAGCCAAGTAAATATCATTCTTGGAAAGTCACAACTTTTGAACAAAATGATCAAGTTGTTCTCGAGTTATTTCAGGGCATGGATGAGGAATTTCAAAATCCTTGTCATCTATTTGGTTTTCACATTTAGTTTTGTCTTTGGAATTGTCATTTGACTCGCTCGATGGTTGATTGCCTGGCACAGAAGAATTTCATCTTTATATGGTTTGGGTCTTATGGCTGATAGCAAATTAACGTACTTGATTATACCTTGCAGTTTTCTTATTGAATTCCTCAACGTTATTAATGCAAAAGTAGCAATCAGTAGAATGGTTGCTTTGTTCTAAGCATACCATTAGAGTTGCAAATGGCATTTGCACCAGCTTGTCACTGGACCTCAAGGAAAGCCAATCACTGCAAACTTAACATACAATATGTGGAGCAAAACATTTATCTTGGTCTCCAAGTTTCATTTTGAAGTAATCCTTGTATCTTACTTGTGTTAGTGGTGTGGTGTTTCTCCAGTCTTGGAATGCATATCCCCCACAGATGTAGCAAAAGTGATCTGGGTCATTGCGACATACACATTTTGAAGCCATGCAAATTGAAGTAGAGGAATAAAAAACAGCAGTCCACAGAGAACAGAATAATTATCAATTAAGTCACAATAACATCCAAAACATACATTTAAATCAAAGTGTTCTAAAAATAGACATGATCTAATATGTGTTATATCTACTTTTACAGCTCTCTTATTAAAGGTTGTCACAAAAAGAACAATCAAAGGTACTCTTAAAAGATAAATGGGAACTTTTTATGCACTGCATGCTACATTACCTTTCTATAAGTTTGGTATATAGGAGGTATCTTTTAGATCAAAGTATAGATATGATGGAATAAAACTCACTTCATATTAAAAAAGGGTACCCTAAAATTACGCTAATTATCTCATACTAAAGAAACTTTTTTCATTTTGTTATGCAGTGTAATTAGAGCAAGGCAGTTAGCATCCAAGATTAGTAAGAAGAGAAGCAGCTACATTCAAACTAAATGTTTGTAGAAGAATTTTTTCTAAATGCATCCAATGTCCAAGTGGTCATTTAATCCTCCTGTCCAAAAATGCAGGGAAAGGAGCCTGTTCTGCTTATCACAAGCCATTAACCCTTCAAACTATTGAGACCTTGTCAAAAGTCTTCTCCAGATAAACAATCATAGTGATTCTTAGTAAAGAACTTGCGCATTTTATTGTGTTATTGTTCCTTGGCATAACCCCTAATTACATCTCATCCAAGTTAGCCTTTATCTAAATTAACTTTGTTAAAGCTCTTCCAACTATTTTCAACATCAGTGTGAAACCTTAATTGCCTCTCTCCAGTATTTCTCCTTTTCCTTAGTTGATGAGAGTACTGTTCTTGTCACCTCCCTGCACTGCCTGATTTAACTAAGTATGTGACCTACATAACTTGATGCTCAGTAAATATCAGCTATGGACAAGTATTTTAATTTGTAAATTCTTATTTAAAGCTTCTTCTTTTTTTAAGTCATAAGGTGTAATTACATCTCATTAATTACCCCTTCTTCCTAATAGTTAGCAAGTGCTAATCGTTTCCAGCATGTTCTTTAGTATGGAAACATAATCTATGTTTTATGATTAAAATTAAATTTAGAATGCGAGTACACATATGACCTAAGGCTTTTGTAATGTATGGTCTTATTAAAAATAAATTTAAAATGCATATTATTTTTTATTAATCCTAAAAGTTTTTAAAAAAATATTTCATAATTTATCAAGGTTTTATTTCATAGCATTTAAAATTATTTTCAACTTGAGCATTCTAGTGCTAATAACTGACAATAACTTCATATGATGTTTTATGTTAGAAAGTGTTCAGTTTCTATGAATGAAAAAAAGATATCAGGTTGTTAATATTTATTCACACTTCATAATAATATAGTAACTTTATAGATCTTTGTAGAGAATTCAAGTATACTATCTTTTTTCTACACGTTGCTATCTGTACAAATTCTCTTTCAAATCTTGAATTAGTATGCACTTCAATGCATAATTATTAAGTTAACAGTGTAGGAACAAGCAAAGTATAAAATGTAAGGTTTAATTTTTAAAAATTTTGTTTAATAGTAAATAAATTTTATATATTATTTTAGAAAATAATTATATTTGAATTATGTCTGCTATTTTATTGAATCTAATATTACTTTTAACAGGAGGGGAAAAGTCGTTTCTGGTGATAGCAGTGATGAATTTGAAGAAGGTTGGTAATGTTTATTAACTTAAATTTGTTTAGTTATAGATATAAACTGGTGCAGGCATGGTTGTGTGATAAGAAGTTTGTTTTCTAACCACATGGCCCTGGGTTCAGTCCTACTGTGTGGCACCATGAACAACTGTCTTCTATAGCCTGGGCTGACCAAAGCCTTGTGAATGAATTTGGTAGATGGAAACTGAAAGTAGCCTGTCATAGGTGTGTGTTTATCCCTACCACACCACTTGACAACAACCAGTGTTGGCTTGTTCATATTCCCATAACTTAGCAGTTCGACAGAAGACACCAAAAAAGAAGAGTAGTAATGGGGTGATTTCTGGTGCTCCAGCATGATTGTAGTCCTATTACTGAAACAAGCGAAAGGTAAACAGTATATATATATAGGGTTAGTATCGCCCCTGAAGGAGGAACCTCCTAGACTGTTTCCACTGCTGTATCTCTGGCTAGTCTTTCCCACTTGGGACTCTGGTAGCAGATGAGGTCATCCCATCATCTCATCTTTAGCCTGCTTCATGACCTGGCCTGTCTCTTGCTTTGTTTCCTACAGCTGTTTCCCTGGTTTCCAGAGCATTATACTTGCTGGTCAGTAGCAGGTAGAACTGTATTGACTTGGTCCTATCTTCTTATGTTATTGTTCTGTCTTCATTAAACCAAACTAGGTGAGTCTCATCAGACAACTCAAGAAGTCAAACCTCCTCATACTATTGACCAACAAGATGCCGGTGGCATGTAAAAAGCACCATTCAAGCATGATTGTTACCAGCGTCGCCTTACTGGTACTTGTGCTGGTGGCACGTGAGAAACAACATTCAAGCGAAGTCATTGCCAGTGCTGCTGGACTGGCTCCTGTGTAGGTGGCACGTAAAAAACACCATTTGAGCGTGGCCGTTGCCAGTGGCACGTAAAAGCACCCACTACACTCTCGGAGTGGTTGGCGTTAGGAAGGGCATCCAGATCAGATTGAAGCCTAGTGCAGCCATCTGGCTCGCCAGTCCTCAGTCAAACTGTCCAACCCATGCCAGCATGGAAAGCGGACGTTAAATGATGATGATGATCAAGAGAAAAGACAAGTATATGAGGGGGTATAAAAAAAGAGGGAAGAAATGCAAGAAAGATATGACAAAATAGATAAATTATACCCTCCACACACACACACATACATACCTCTTTATAAAAACTCTGTACTTGTATTATGTATTGAGTCCTACATTTAAGAAAAATTAACTTTAATTGAAACAAATTCAATGAAGATAATATAATATTTAAGTATGTAAACATTTTATTTATAATAGAAAATATATTAAATTTTGTAAGTTCAGTTATCTTGGTTATAAAATTCTGTTGTCTCTTGGTAGCTATGGTTTTGGAGGTTAATTTAAGTAATTCTTACCTATATCTTGGAGTTCATTCAACTTCTGTATTAATTTGGTAATGTTCACAGTTTATGAAGTTTTTAATGAAAAAAATGTTAAAATTTATTGCAAGACACATTAAGAAACAAAAATTACTGATTACAAGTCTTTTTTTTTTCTATATAGAGGTGGAGTTTGCTGACAAAAATTGCAATAAACTACATATGAAGGTAAAAAGAGATGAAAGAAAAAAGTCTGAGAAAACAAACAATAAACCACTTCTGCCAACACGAAGATCCACTCGTAAACGATCTTTGTTGTTTTTATCTTCTGATGTCACTGAGACAAACAACATTACTCTGGAAGATGATCATAGTAATAATGAATCACACAAGCGTAAGAGAACCAATGTTGATGAGATTGATGACTCTTTGGTAAGATTTCCTGTTTTATATATACCTTATTCTAAAGTAATTTTGATGACTCAATGAGTCATTCAGGTTTTCTTTTTTTTTTCTTCTAAAAGAACATTATAAAAATAATTGATTCATTTCCCTTTGTTTTTATGAATATATTAGTTGTATGGTTAAGAAATGAAAGAAATCAAATTGATAATAATTTCTGATTCAGTTATTTTGATGTAGTTACATTGCATGATAGGCCCATTCCTATTGTAGAAATTAGAAATGGTGTTTGCAACATCTATGTGACTTTTCATTTTGAAAGTAAATATATATATGTCAGTAAATGCTGACAGTATTCAAGTATCCTGTGTACCAACAGAAATAATTATTCTATTTTCAGGAGTTTACAGATATGTACAGTCGTGTCAAAAGAAATCGTGCACAGCGTAAGTTCACAACAGTTTTAAATGGAATGCACAGCACCAGACAAAATATTGATGGTGAGAAATATTCAGTAATTTTTTTTTTCCAGATGCCCCCTCAATAAGAAAATTTACTATAAAAGATATCTGCATATTTCTATGCCTCAATTTAAACATTTTCTATTAAATGAATTGAGTAATTTGTTGTAGCTCGATTATCTTTTAATATCTGTACCTTAAAATATAGTTGTGCTGTTTTAGAAGATATGTCATGTACCACTCATTGTTGATTCTTGTGTTCATACCACTAGAAGTGCAAGCTGACTATAAAGCAGTTGTAAACCAGCTACTAACAAGCAATCTGCAAGAGAGGTCTCGAAATAAAAATTGTGTGTTCTGAATATCTCGTACTACTGACCTTTTGCTATGAGATGGTTTGATATTTTAGTAATTTATTGAATATTTGCCCCTCCATCCAGCCTTTCTATGTGAGACCAACAATTGATTATTGGTATTCCTTAGTTTTGAATCCTTTTTTTCTCTTGCTGTGCATAACATTTGAAGTTATTTGCTTCATCAACTTATCAATTTTTTTAACTATTTAAAAAAAATTTTCATGTTTTTATTTAATTTATTTTCGTTTTTAATAACTAACTTTGTATAAAGATTGTATTGATTTCAAATGAAAAAGGCTATCTAAATATGTTCTAATTTTTTTTTTGTTTTTAAAATTTACTGGTTGCTTTAAATAAAATAATTCTTGATGTGTTTGTTTTATTTAAAACTGTGTTTATGAAGTTATGTATTAATGTTATTAGATTTTGATGAGTGTCAAGACAACCAGGGTGATGTTGATGAAGAAGTTGATGAGGATGATGATGATGCAGATGATGATAGTGAGACACAAGAACCACCTCGACGTTCATATTATTTAAGGGAGCACAAACCACGTACAAAATTATTTGAAGCCCCACCTATAGGTTAGTAACAGTTGGGATTTAGACTCATCACCTTATAAACAATTTGTTTTTCTATGATTAAAAAAAGTTGTTGAATGATCTAATTGTACACATGAAAATTTGTACTAAATTATCTATGTGAGTGTGACTTTGTATTAGCATTAAACAGTAGATATTCATTGCATTGAGACAGATTTTATATCTTTTTTTTATATATCCCAATAATTTATCTCTCTTCATTAATTATTCTTTGATGTCAAAGAAATTAAGGTTTGAAATACGTTGCTAGTATCAGCAATTTAGTGTCAGGCTTTCAGTGGATATTAAAATGATTTCTTGTCATGTATTGATGCCTATTTGTTAAAATATTATTTGATATTTCTATATTTTAGTGATTTTGAACTGAACTTTAAGGTGTTGGACTATTGGCCAATTGTTTATGAGTTCAAAACTTGCTACAGCTATTGTATAATGCTCCTAAGTAAGATACACTACTTGTAGTAAAAATGAGTGTCACTCCTATTTCACAGTTCACTGGTTAGCAGTAGTAAGAACATCCAATTATAAAAACATATTCGCTTAGAGAAAAGAAGAAAATGTAAATATTTAAATTTGCACAATCATTCCACATTCTGACAAAAATATGAATGTAAAAGAATAAAAAAATATTGTTATAATTTAATAAATTTCTTATATATATTTTTATGCTAAATTTTAGACTCTCTTAAAAAACGAAATAAAAATCTTCCCTATTGTGACACTCCTGCTAGTTCCTCTCATGGAAAGCACACCTCTTACAGATCTCCTGCACATAGAAATGGAAACATGCGGTAAGTCTGTCATTATCATAACTATGATACATACTATTGTCCAAGATGTATTTTTCTTAGTTTTTGTTTCTACTATATATTTACACGCGTATGTGTGTATTAATTGCATGTAGATATATTAAAATGTATTTAAAAAAATGTTTTTACATATATTTATGTGTGTATTTAATTCATATATGGACTGTGAAATATTTCCCAGTGGGTAGCACTTGCGTATGTGTATAACATAATTATTATCATCATCTCTTTATATCTTCATTCCACACTGTTTTTCAGTGTAGTTCTCCTGCCATTTTTTAATACTTTCAAACCTGTTCCTTCAATTTTATGACCATTTACTATACCATTCCACCATCACATCATCCTTGGTCTGGTGTGTCTCCTTCGGTAGGTTGTCCCATATGAACTTCTAATTATCCTCTCTGATGCTATTTCCTGTTCCTCCTTGTCAAATGTTTCAATTAGAATTTCTCTAAATCTCTGAGTGTTTAATGGATCTTGAAGCTTCCATATCGTCCTTTTCCAGACAGGTTTGTATCTCTGAGTTCTAGCTTTAAGTCTGATGTTACTCGCTACTAAGCTGTGTTGAGTTGTACATTCTTCACCAGGGAAGAATTTTACATTCACAAGTATCATCTGCCTATCTCTGATGAGGCAATGTTCAATCTGGCCTGTGTTCCCACTAGCTTGATAGCTGGCTGGTTTGCTGAAGTTAGTTTTGCAGATCACAAAACTCCAAGAGCCTTGTTTTCTCCTCATTTTTAGAACCAAAGACATAACCTTCATGTACACCATAAAATCCATCGGGTTGCTGCTGAAGCTGTTTGTTGAAGTCACCAGCCACTATAAGAAGATCATTGTCATTTGCCATCGAGGTAATCTGTAAACGGGCTTTGTAGAAACAGGTTTTTGGTTCATCTACCAGACCAGCTTCTGAAGCACATGCAAAGATAAATGTTGCTATCATATTTTCTAAGGCTAGTCTAAGCTTAATTATCCTATCACATACACTGACTACTTTGGTCACTTTATCCATTTTTGTCTAAATTATACCCACACCACCCATCTACATTCCTCTGCTCAAGCATTTTTATGTTCTCACTGGATCTACCTTTTCATTGTGCCAACATTGATCATGGCAGCTCTAAGGTTGTGGACTTGGGAGGATTGAGGGGAGTAAGGGGAAGTATTATTTGCACTCAACAGATTATATTTTCTGTCAATCCCATAAATCTCTCTAATAAGTATGGCTAAGAGATAACACTTTACTCAAAGTAACTGGCCTGAGCTTCCATCATGGCCTCAAAACAACTCCAGAACCTGGTTCATGATTTCCTCACTGTTCTTTGGGAAGATCTTCAAATACCTCTTTGATCTTGGCCACTAGCTTGGCCTTGGCCTTGGTTGTGCAGGCAGAGCAGTTGGTATCTTTCTCAATCATGCCCCACACATAGTAATCCATGGGATTACAGCCAGGGCAATTAGTAGGCTAGAAATTGGAACTAGTAAAGTCGTAGAAATTCTCTGACAACCACTTCAAACTCTTTGGCCTCTCTATCCAGGGTTTGACCACAGTCTCTAACAGTTTCACACAACTGTCTGAATTTGAGCCTTAGGTCCTATTCTAAGGTGTGAGGGATGAATTCCAGCATGAATATACAGACAGGATGCCTGCTGTGTCCCTTCATGCTGGTTACCAGCCCCTCATTCTTTTGTTGTTTTTCCTGTAACATGAAAATTTTGATGCTGAAATAAAAGTATTTTTCAAAATAACAAATTTTTAAAATCCACACATCCCTTTGGATGCACAACCCTATCACATTTCACTGTCATACTATAATTCTAGTTGTTTTAAAACATTTGAGTATTCATGGAAGTCACTACATGTTGAAAAAGATTCCTTCCAAAATCCCAATTTTTTAAATCATCCTGTCTCTTGGTTATTCGAGTAACAATATTTGCTGTGCTTATTGTAGATAGGCTGTTGAACTAGCAGATGAAGTAAGGGGGACTTTCATGTAATCACTCCACATGCTAGAAATAGCAGTTAAGACTAAACTCAGTTAGGTGACTGTTACAAATCAACTCTTTACTTCAGCTATCCTTGCACAGGTGTGTGGTTGAGAAACTTGCTTCCCAACCATGTGGTCTCTGGTTCAGTTCCAGTGTGTGGCACCTTGAGCAAGTGTTTTCTTCTATGTCTTCTTCTATAGTCTGTCTATAGCTTCTATAGTGTCTTCTTCTATAGCTCCAGTTTGACTTGAGTGGATTTCATAGACAGAACCTGAAAGAAGCCTCATCACCATCATTTAATGTCCACTTTCCATGCTGGCATGGGTTGGACAGTTAGACATGGAGCTGGCTAGCAGCGAGCTGTCCAGCCTCCAGCTGTTTGTTGAGGCATGGTTTCTGTGGCTGGATGCCCTTTTAACACCAACCACTTAACAATGTACTGGGTTCATTTTACATGCCACCAGCACAGGTGCGTTTACACAGCACCAGCACGAGTGCTTTTTTAAGTAGCACCAGCACGAGTGCTTTTTTTTAAGTAGCACCAGCACAGGCAAACCGTTAAGTGTGGAAAACAGCGATTTTACTTAGCTTGATGCATCTTACCAGGTACTTGTTATTTCCTCAGTGAGGCTCAGCATCCGAAGATTCTTTCTCTCCACTTTATCCCACTTCTTCCTGGGTCCACCTCTTCCACAATTAGAACAAAGCACTTCTTTTATGCAGCTGTCCTCATTGATACACACCACATGACCAAACCAGTGCAGTCTTGCACACATCATCTGATGCTTTTATACCCAATTTTCTGTATAAATATGTGTTTTGTGTATCCTTGTCCTGATATCATGAGATGGTTATAAATGGGCATTGCTGTCATACAAGCACTACTGTTTATTTCCAGTCTTCTGTAAGAAAACACATCTGGTGATGAAAAATGTTACCTTACTTGGAAACTGAGGGTTGGCAACAGGAAAGGCATCTGCCCATAGAAAATCTGTTGCAGCAAATTCCATCTTACCCATGTATGCATAGACAAGTGGATGTTCAATGATGATAATGATCATGCCTTGATATTTGGTTTGGTTAAAAAATCTCGAGTTTTATGCTTTTTTTTTCTTTAGTTTATTAATCATTTCACTAATTACAGAAGTCTGAATGATGAGTGTGTAACTTAAGATTCGACAGTATTTGTATATGAATCAAATTTTCCTCTGGATAAGGTGGAAAGTGTGTTTCAGACACCAATCTCTCAGAATTATTGGTTCCTATTCCTAGAAAACATGAGCATTGTTTAATTTTAAATTTTATATTAGCTGAGATGATTTACTTTTCATTTTTAATTTGATGTTTTTGTTTAGAAGACGAACAGCGTTTCATGGAAGCTCTTCTACCTCATCTAGCAGTGATTCAAGTGATGATGAGCGGAGGTTTGAGAGAAGGAAGGCCAAGAGTATGACCCGGGCACGGAATAGGTAAGATTGAATCTTCTGCAAATGACTGAAAATACAAGATAAAATTATAATTAAAAAAAATTTTCCTTCATCTAAATGAACCTGATTGTTAATTATCTTTACTTCTGTTAAGTGTCTATAAATAATGTAGTAATGCAGATTTATGAAATATGTTCCAATTTTACACTTTGTCATATTTAATAGTTTTAACTTGCTAATTAATAAATACATTTATTCTATTCTTTTACGTCTTCTCAAATTTAAAAATAATAGATATAATCTTAGCAAGATAATGTTTTATTTTTGTCTTGGCTTTTCACTGCATTTTTGATTTCATAAATAATGATATATTTTTACTTGTTTCTTTTAATGTTATTTTGTCCTTTTGAATCAGGTGGTTTTTTTTTTCACTCATTTAAACTTTATTTTTAAGATTTGAAATTTTGTTGTATTTATTTTCTATATGAATACTATTTAAATCAAATTACTCGTTAAACTAGGTCTTTAAAGCTCTATAGAATATGGTCAATGTTTAATGTAAATGTGGTCTATTTCTCATTTAAAAAAAATATTATACATAGGTGCAGGCATGGTTGTGTGGTTAAGAAGTTCACCTCTCAACCATATGGTTTCATAGCATAGTCTTCTGCTATAGCACCAGGTCGGCCAATGCCTTGTGAGTAAATTTGGTAGACATAAACTGTGTGGAAGCCTGTCGTATATGTAGATATGTATGTGTGTTTGTTTCTCATTGCTTAACAACCAGTTAGGTTTGTTTACAAACTTAATGGTTTGGCAAAAAAAAAATAATAAATAAATAAATAAAGAGAGGCTGTTAGAATAAATTCCAGACATATTTGATGTTACCAACTAAGAATACTCTTCAAAGTGGCACCCACCATGGCTGCAGTTCAATAAATTAATAACAGAATAACAGGATCAGTATTCTGAAAATAATCTTCCTCTCGTTGATCAGCAAATATTGATACATATGGTTTCTAGATTTGATGGTTGTACTTTTTAGGTGTAATTAATGTCAAACTTACTGAAATATATGAAATTGATTTTAATGAAAAGAAATATTTCATTACATACATCTTTCTTGACATGTTTAAGGTGTTTGCCAATGAATTATGGCCATGAAGATCTTGCTAGTTCACTTGTGAGGGATCGCTTGAGAATTGGATCCAGTTTGGCAGATGTTGACCCAATGACGGTTGACAAAATGGTAACTGTTTACTATATTGCTTGCCAGGAATATAGTGTACATTCCTGTTTGTGTACATTGTAATTTTTAACATTTTATATTAATTGTTTTACTAAACATTTGAATTTATGCATTTTTCATTTTTATATCAGTTTTTTTTTCCATGCCTGCATATGTGGGATGGTTTTGTAAAAGCAGTTGTTTATAGAACTACATGTCATAGAACAAATTAATAAAAGCACAATGCTTGAGATATTTGTGAGTGGGGTATGGAAGTTGTGACATTCATGTTTAAACTTGAAGCTTGTAGCCCAAAAGACACCAAATAAGAATCTAAATTAGATTGCAGACGTTTTCGTCACAGACTTGCCCTATGGCACTTACTTCTAATCTCTTGAAAATACTGTATCCTCATGAATTACCAAGGCATGATGGTAAAAGAAAAGACAATTCATTGTAGTCACATGACTGGGAGTAGTAGGAGAGAATAGCACAACTGTGAACTAGAGACTAAAGTGTTTGTATAGCAACAACATTGCCCCAGATATAAAATTAATATTCCATTTTGAGGCTCACACGAGCTTTGGGTGTTCTGAAGAGGAATGCTAGGTTTTTGTGTTTGCTAGTAAAGAGCATTAGCAATTGTAAGGTTCAGCATTTGTTTTAACTTTTAGGATTTTAGTTTTGATTTATCTATGATGGTATACAGGATTGTGTTTTGATGTGATGTGATTTTATCATCAGCTGTTGAAGAGACAAGGTTGACATGCCTTCACTGGAGAACATTTTCACTAAATTTTCTAAGTGCAAGGCATCTAGAGTTATGGGGTTAATAAAGAAGACGATTCAAGTTGTTAAAGCTGGCTATTAGCAACTGTATCTATCACCCTTTGCGTGTTCCAATGGAAGTAATAAATACTAATTGTCAAGGTCAGAGAAATTACGTTTCTCAGTGAATGGGATACATTGTATGATGTTTACAGAGATCAGGATACAGCCTGGCAAATAGAGGGATTAAACAGTTCGGAATGGATAGGGGTTAGTTTTAGGGTACATTGACAGTTATAGAAAGGACTCTGTCAGCATTTGTGGTATTGTTAGTTTGAAGTGACAGGAAGTGCTTTCACACACGACATGGTTTCTATACATGGCGGTTAGCTTGGCAGAGTAAAAAGAGGAATTTTGTATTGTGTGGACAATGTTAAGTTGGATGCAAGTATGGATTCAGAGGATTCAGCTAACTTGGTTGTGATCTCTTTTGCAAGGGATCAGCAGTATTAGCTTCAGTTTATTAATAGGAAGCCTTGTGGCCTGTACAATGCATAAAAGCATCTTTTGCATTTCAAATGATGGTCTTGCTGGTGTTGTGGTGTTTTTTTTTTTTTGTTTTTTTTTTTTGTTCTTGTGCTGTAGCTACAAGTGAACTACCTAGTTGATTTGGGTTATGTATTCTGGTTGTGTATGTGGTGGGTGGGATAAAGAGGATGGTTTCAGTCAAGTGCTTAACTGTCTCCTATGGGTTCAGCACTGCCAGTGATATTTGGCTGAGAACCCGCAGAGCTCTAAGCAGTGAGCTGATCTGATGTGCTGTAGGGTCCAAGAGGTAGAAAGATATTATATAGTATATGACTGTGATAATCTAGACAATTCAATTGGCAGAGATGGTGTTGTCTGGAAGTGAGAAAGGAATCAGTATTTGGAATTGCCTGTGTACCAGAAATTCATGGGGATAAAACTAATTGTAGGGAGTGCAATTGCCAAGAAGTATTATGAGTATTGAAGTCATCAAGGAGTCACTCCAGAGCGGAGTGACCTGGGGCAGATGTCTGTGATCCAGAATCCTGCTTGTGCTTGAAGAAAGTTCAAAGAGTGGTAGTGACAGCAAGTATATCTAGAGTAATGAGAAAGGAGATTTTGGGCTAGAATAAACTTGTTCCTGAAATCTAGGTGAGAGAGAGATGAGTGGCAGGGAAAGTAGAGTTCATATATGTGTGTAGACATCACATTGTTTGCATGTTAAAGCTCAAATAATTGAAGAGTATCTTTGCATGTACATAAAAGAGCTTATTGTCTATTACTGTTTTTGCTTAAGTCACTTTGACTGTTTCATCAATGTAAGCATCCATAGAACTATGCTAAACTATCCATTCTATATCAACTTAAAAAAAAAAAGTTGCTAACAAACAATATTTATCTTTGAATTGTTGGAGCAAGTATTTTTACAGAGATACCTTTTTTTAAGCTGAACAATAGATACTTTGGCTGAGAAAGTAATCTAATTTAATGACACAATACAATTGATAAAATAATAGCTGATCTTTTCTTACACAGTACCTCTCAATGTAAAAAAAAGTATATATATTTTGATCAAACTAAATCTTAGGTACTTGCTATAATTTTCAGTTTGTTATTGTATTATTTACTATAGGTTAACTTCAAAAGTATTGGTGGTTTAGAGAAGCACATCAGTGCCTTGAAAGAAATGATTGTCTTCCCACTTCTGTATCCAGAAGTCTTCGAGCAGTTCAAAATTACTCCACCTCGAGGAGTTCTCTTTTATGGTCCACCAGGTGAGCACTTTATGACTTAATGTTAAACGTCTGTTTCTTTTTTATTAATACATGATTCGAGTTTTATAGGACAAACTCTTGGAAGTATAGTCTTTTGAAAGATATATTATGAATTTTTTTTTTTTTCATTTTAGGTACTGGAAAGACTTTGGTAGCTAGAGCTTTAGCTAATGAATGCAGCACAGAAAATCGAAGAGTGGCTTTCTACATGCGTAAAGGGGCTGACTGTCTCAGTAAATGGGTTGGGGAGTCTGAACGTCAGCTAAGATTATTATTTGATCAGGTTGGTATAAATCATTATCAACCTATCTTATTTTTCGATATATTTTTTTTCTCTCATTATCTTGTTTGTGCTTTGCAATTTGAACCCCTCAAGAAATAGTGATTTCTAAAAGAAACCTTTCTTTTTTAAAATTTGGTATAAAATATTTTCAAAGTTAACGTTTTTTTAATCAAATATTTGTTTTCATTATTTTCTCAATCAAAGTTTATCTCTTTTAGGCTTATCAGACTCGGCCATCTATTATATTTTTTGATGAGATTGATGGGCTTGCCCCAGTTCGTTCAAGTCGCCAAGACCAAATTCACAGTTCTATCGTTTCTACTCTGCTTGCTTTAATGGATGGTTTAGATAGCCGGGATGAGATAGTTGTCATTGGTGCTACTAACCGGATTGATGCTATTGATCCAGCATTGAGACGACCAGGCAGATTTGACAGAGAATTCCATTTCCCACTGCCATCTTTACAAGTAAGCTTATTTTTAACAACTTTCATATTCAACATATTGTTTTTACTTGTGTATAAGCTGCACTCCTTATTTTGCATGGAAAATTTGGTACAAGCTTTTATAATCAAAATCTACAATGGAGGATGAAATTGTATGATCCAACCAAATTATGTTCTGTATCTGCTGATATTGGTGGAGTTAGATAATTAAACAAGTTGCATTGTTGAGCACATTTATTAAACAAATTGGATTATGAACATGATTATAGAATAACCACTGCATACATAATAGATGACTGTAAACTTTATCATAATATCAAAGAAGAAATAAAACTTAAAAGCAGTTTAAAAGCATCTGTTAAATTCTTCATCACTGTTGGCATAAAGTCGTCCCTCATCCATCCATGCCCTCCATTCCGTCTGTTCTTGGTTGTCTCTTATTGTCAGTCCACAAATGGTTATATTCAGTTTATCCATGCTATTTGATATTCTTGTCTTCAAGAAACTCTTTGTTACCACTTGATCATCCAGTGTCTTTATGTACAATGTTACAAGATGGTTGGCTTCGTGAGGTTACTGCATTTTGTTAGTTCCTTTTATTCTGAAAACAATCAAAATTATTTATGTCCAACCAATCTTTCCTTCAATGGTTTTACTCTGCACTACTTCCAAAAGGTTGTAGCAAAGATGTAAGGCCAGTTGGTGTTCATAGACATGGCCTTGTCTTTCATCTCTCCTGTCTTGTGTGCAATGAGCAGTGATTTCTTCTTTAGAAGAGCCTCTGGTCCTTTATTTCACATTTAGTGTTATCCACTATATAATCCCATCTTTATTCATATAGTCCTCAGAATGACAGTGAACAAAATCTCCAGGTGATATTTCCTTTCCTTTTGGTAATTCTTTTCTGATAGATTGGCTTAAGCTCAATCTTATCTGTCATAAACAAGTACCATGATAAAATGTATCCTTCCAGGAGGAGCATCCATATTTCTTATCCATCCAAGTAGAAAATTATTCTGCTATTCTGCTAGCCACTAGGTAGTTTCTGGGTTGTCTTGATTTCCTGTCATTTCTGTTCATGATAAAATCCTTATTTTAATTTCTGATTAGAAGAAAAATAGTAGTTTAGCTGAGGACTGTCATTACAAAAAAAAAAAAAAGAAGAAACTGTTTAATATTGAATTCTTTCATATTTGATTTGTCTGATTGTTGATTACTTGACTGAATCTTAATTCATTGTAAGCAGTTACCATTCATTACAGTTTGATATATCTTTTTATTATACACTGATACATTCAGATTAGTTTTCTTCATCTTGGTTGTTATAATCATAATGTTTTAGCCATTATACTTTCGGACCTTTGTCTGGTGCCTGTCACATTCAGTAACATTTTCAGAATTTGGAACTGAACCCTTTATTAAATCCATGGAGGCAGATGGTTCTCAAACTGTTGTCAATATCGTGGATATTCTCTTCATTATTCTCTTGCTTGTGATGTTGTTAGTTCAATGTATTCTGTTTCACTCAGAATACATTTAGCTTAAATTTTACTGGGTGATTTTTACCACAACTGCAAAGGCTGAAATACACAGTTCTTGATCATGGAGCTCTTCTGATGTAGACTTTGTTTAGGGGAAATGTCTCTAAGGAAAGATCCACTTTTAAATACTGTCTTGATATTGTATGGATCCCAGATCTAAATTTTTTCCTGACATTCTTCTAAGGTAAGAGAGACAGATTGTAGCTGTATTTTGATTAATATTTTTGACCCTTATAACTTTGCTTTTAGAAACAAATACTATGCTTGCAAAATAATTATTCTGAAAGGGTCTTTCTGATCCTGATCTCTTGTTGGTATGAATCTGAATTTTCACATACAAATTTTGTTTGATGTGAGCTGTAGATGATCACTTTCTTCATGTTCTATAGGTGGTAGGAACCAAAGTTCCAAATATGATCCAGTGAATGTGGTCTTATGATATATGGATATTGTGAATCCACACTCTGTGTTGGTTATTTGCACGTCCTTTTTCCTTTTCTGTAGTGAATTGTATTGACAGTTTACATGATTCAGTAGTACTTTGTGCTTCTTCCTGATGAGGCCCAAGTATGAAGTTGTTTAAACCCATTTCCTCAAAGTATTCCATGTATATGCATGCCATCACTGGAGATAATGATGAATCTGTAGTTTAAACTTTCCTGTTGATAGAAAGGGTTAAACTACAGACCCCATTTGGAAGTATGTTATTTGTATGCAGTTTCAATATCTCCATTAGGTTATCTATCAGGATATTGCTAAATTCTCCACTTGAAGGATCCAATTTCAGTTTATCTCTACCACCAATAGAGCCTCATGTGATGAATAGGCTTATCATGTACAAACTCAACATCTGGTTGGAATGAATCAGAGCACCTTTAATGTAGGCAGAATATTTTATATAGGACTGAGACTTACTGGAACATATTCCTGAACAAAGCCCTTGTCAGTAAGAGATTTTGACAAGAACTGTGTATTGCATCTTTTACAGTTATGACAGTGAATATAAAAGTAAGAACATCACTCCCTGAAAATTTGGGTTCCAGGAACATTGTAGAAGTTTAATTCGTGGAGAGACAAAACATCAGGCATGACTGATAATTTGTTGAGAGTGAAGGGAAGTCACCAACTGTTGTGGAACAAAGTCAAGATAAGGAAAAACAATAGAAGATAAGATGGCTGAAAGAATGAGCAGTGCCACTGGGTTTAGGCATCATATAGGAGTTTTTAATTAAGAAAGAAAGACCATTAAACCTATGACAAAATAAAATTTAGAAAATTTGAAGTTCCTAATTCCCACTATCTAATTGCCTCATGAAATAGTGAATTTAAGCGTCAAGTTTAGTATTTTATTTGCTTAGTACATGTGAGTTTAGTGAGTCAAGCAACAAGTACTCTTGTTCAAGCTTTATATTTTAGCAATATCAAAAGAATAATAAAGAAAACATCTATTGAATGAAAAAATATACTTATGCGGATTCAATAAAGAGTTTGATCCCAAATTTCAAGAACATTATTAAATGACCCATGCAAGTAAGAAGTGGATGTTAAAACAATGAGAAAAGCCTCAGTGTGATAAAGGAAGTACTAACAGAATTGGATCAACGTACTACTATATTCCTGATGGGTGACTTCAACTTCCCCAACATCAGGTGACCTGAGGGCAATATAACTCCAGGAATGATGCACAAAGAGCAAAATCAAGCAGGATCTCTACTTGATCTTATGAAAATGCTATTCATGGAGCAGATCATACTCTCTCCACCCAGACACAAAAATATCCTGGACCTCTGTTTTACAAACAATGTGGAAATTATCCACAACATAGATATACCACCAATAATATTCTCAGACCATAGCATGATAGAACTGACAATGTATGGCCCTGAATTAACTAAAGATAAACTCTGCACAGGTGGCGCTCAAACCCAGTAGAGCCTAAATTTCTGTATGGCTGAGTGGAAGTCACTTGATAAAAAGATACTCCAGCAGGACGGGCATAAAGCCTCGTTATGCAAGACATAAATAAACTCAATAAATTCATGTCAATAATGTGAGCCACATACATTAAATATGTCCCAGAGAAGGGAGCTAATACACACAAAAAGATCATTCCCTGAGGCAGGAGAATACTCATGTGGCGGAGAATAAAGATCTCGAATCGTTTAAACAAACACTTTAATGACAGTGTGAAATCCCACCTGACAAAGGAACTCTTCGAGATAGAAAATAAGCTCAAAATTTCCCATGAAAAAAAAAAAAGAGAAGAAAGAGAAACCTAGGCAAAGGAGTCTGCCTCAGTACGCTATAAGATAGGGTCACTATTTGGCCCAAGTATGAAGATGTTATCTACATACCTCAAGGAAGATAAGTGAAGCACTAAATAAACAAGCCAAAGGAGTTTTTCAATGTAATGGATCTATTCAGAAAAGTGGCAACCATCGATTACATCAATGTAACAGAAGAGGATGTAATATCAGTTATTCATGTGATGAGATGAGATCACACTCAACAACGGGCCCAGATTGACTCCCAGCTGTTCTCTTAAAGACATGTAAAAAGGCTCTTGCAAAGCCACTGCAGATACTCTTTCAGTTACTTGCATGTGGTAAACTTCCCAACATGCTAAAAGGGGGTATAATATGCCCTGTCCATAAAGGAAGAAGCAGAGCAGATGCTAAAAACTACAGGTCCATCTCTCTGACCTCACATGTTAGTAAGACAATGGAACACATTGTCAGAAAAGGGCTGATCATGTTCCTAGAAGAGAAAAACCTTATAACAAACATGCAACATGGCTTCCGTCCTGGGAGGAGCTGCCTCACACAGTGGCAGCAGCACTTTGACTGGGTACTGAAACAACAGCTAAACCAGTCAGCTGCAGACATATCAAAATAAAAATAAAACACTGGAGTTGATTCATTTGACAAAAAATTCTTGAAGGCAGTGTCTCATATTTTTTTGCCCTCTCAATTGTGTGTGTGTATATATATATATATATATACACACACACATACACACAACACTCACATACATGTATGTATATGTGCATATTCATATCTATTATATAAAAGTCAATGTCTTTATGTGTATTCGTGTGTTACTTATAGATTCGAAAACTACTACACCGATCCTAATGAAATTTGGAACACAAAATCCAAGCTTAGGGAAAAGGGTAATGCTGTATGTTTCTTACAATTTCATGAATGGATCCTTATGATACTTAGAACTTTGATTCAATACATAAGGGCGAGTATAATGCAGTATGTTTGGTTTCGATTTGAGGTGGCTTAAAGGGGGCAGAACCCCCCATGAAAATGCATAAATTTCTGATGTTGATGAAATTTCAACCATAGGTAATTGACACACATTAAGAAGTATTCCCAAACTTTTTGCTTCTCATGAGGATTCTAACACCTCACTGAGGCAATGACCAGTGACCTGGACCTTTGGAAATATGCAGTACGTGAGAAGACCTGGCAAGCCAAGTGAGAGCATAATCTGTGCCCTCTGCCAGAAGTGTAGCCAGCTCACTAATTCGTATCTTTACTTCATTGGACACTAAAAACCCTGCTTGCGAAGACTTGATGAGGCAAGTGATTTTGGAATTTGAAATTTGAAATCTGAAATCGAAATCGAACCGAATCCGACGACTAGCACCCATGCAAACCTCTCCTTCATTGGACACTAAACTCTGCTTGCGAAGACCTGTTGGATCAAGTGAAATCGTAATTGAACCATACTCGATGACTGGCACCTGCGCCAGTGGAGCACTAACAGCACTGTTAAGCGTGTTCATTGCCAGAGCAGCTGTCTGGCTTCCGTGCTAGTGGCCCGTAAATAGCACCATTTGTGCGTAATCGTTATCAGCGTTGGCCTCTAGCACTTGTGCTAGTGGCACGTTGGAAAATCATTCGAGCGAGGTCATTGCCAGTGCTGCTGGACTGGCTCCTGTGCAGGTGGCACGTAAAAAACACCATTTTGAACGTGGCCGTTGCCAGTACCGTGTGACTGGCCCTCGTGCCGGTGGCACGTAAAAGCACCCACTACACTTTTGGAATGGTTGGCACTAGGAAGGGCATCCAACTATAGAAACTCTGCCAGATCAGATTGGAGCCTGGTGCAGCCTTCTGACTTGCCAGTCCTCAGTCAAATTGTCGAACCCATGCTAGCATGGAAAGCTGACGTTAAACGATGATGATGATGATATATATATATATATATATATATATACACATATACACATACACACATACACACACACATGTATATATATATATATATATATATATACATATATATATATTTGTGTGTGTGTGTGTGTATGTATGTATATAACCTTTCTCTCTCACTTGCTCAATTTGAGTGTACTGGTTTTAGTTCAGAAATAATCGATCCTTGTTTGAATCCTGCATTAAGATTATATTCACATAGCTGATGACTGAAAGATGAAATTTATCAAACTTATTTCCCTTTTATGATGAATTTTTAAAAACTGGTGTACTATCATTGCTAATGAATTAATAAGGTTCATTAATGGTTATAAACAGATTTGAAAATGTAATTAACAGGTCAGGGTTTCAACTTCCTTGACTCATTGCTAGTATCTCATCTAAGACTGAAGATATTTTGATATTGTTTATAATGTGAAGCTGTTATTTAGCAGATGCTCTGCTCTGAGACTTTTGGAATGGATGCCTTTTCGGGGAATTTTTCCTGTACAAAGGAGCTAATGATTTCTATAAGGCATGAAAGAATGGAAATGAAGAACTTGTTGAAGCAGATGAAGCATCACTAATTAAGATAAAAGTTGGAATGTTTACTTGGTTTCTTGAGAACCTACTTGCACCATCAAGTCACTGAACAACTTTTGGTATCTCCCTTTGACAAGTGCCTCTATGTTTGTCATGAAATTGCCTTCCTGAGAATTAATAATTATAAAATATCTGCCAAATGTATTGTTACATTCAAAATGGGAAGAGGAAACAATGAACAAGAGATGAAAGAACCTAGTGAATGTTGATAGCTTGGTTGTAAGGAAAACAGTTTCAATATAGTCCATAAGATTAATGCAATTTAAATTGTACCTATAAATTTATGAATATTAAATTGTATTATTGTTATTTTGAACATTTTAGGCTCGGTCCCAGATTTTCTCTATCATCACTAAAGATTGGAACCCTAAGCTATCAGATGCATTTCTTGAGGAAATTGCTCGAAAGTGTGTTGGTAAGTTTGATGTGATTTAACAGAAAGTTATTTGAATTTCCAATACTTATATTCTTTTTTTAATTATTTTATCTTGAATTTCTACTTTTAGAAGTTTTAAATAAAAGAAACAAAATACTTTAATAAGTTATCACATATTCTGTTGCATCTTTTCTGTAAGTCTTTTCTTCCTAATCTTACTATTTCTTTCAAATATATTCTAGTACTCTCTTGCAGTGTATTTTCACACCATGTGTCACTTAGATTAGCATCTCACTGGATATAATCAGATAATGTATTCAACAGACCATATTCTACTTGTCTCTCTCTCCTCTAATCTAATGAGCTTATTTCACTGCAATACTGTATCACACTTTTGATACCTGTTTCAAAAGTTTATTCTTTCATTCATAGCTATAACCAATTTTTTTATTCTCCATTAGATCCCCAACTCTTTATGTGGGGATGATAATAAAACAAATTTTCATTGCAAAAGTCTGAAAATATAGACATCTGACTCTATTCTTTCTGCTATTGAACTTTTCTCAACAAAAATAATTAACCAGAATGCATCAAAGTTACATAATGCATTCTGGTCAGCTTACAAAACAGTAATCTACTTGGAGAAACATATAAAAGATTGGTCGCTCTGCAATGAAAGTTACCTCACTAAAGTACTGAAACTTCATCAAGTGCTGGTGTCTTGATAAAATACCAGTCCTTGTTTAGATGCTATTCTGCTGCAAGCACTCCTACCAAAAGCTTGGTTCGATGATAAACAGTTTCTTGATACTTCTGTTTGAATTGCATCTTCCTCTGAATTCTTCATTGAATTGTCAGGAGAAGCTGTGGAAAATATTTCCCAGCAGAAAGCTGGTGTCACTTAGTACAGGAGGCTAAACCTGTCAGTAATGCTTTGAAATTCTTCCTTATCACCTGGGAATATAATTCTGTATCTTCCTCTCCTCCAGTTAAAAATGTGTATCCCTCCTCAATAATTGAAGGACTTTGAGAGCCTGACCTGAGACTATTGATTTTTATTTGGGCTAAGAATAGATATTTCCGTAACAACTAACAGTGAATCCTGAGCCTGTGTTTCTTCTTCCTTTCTTCCACCAAACAGCCACTTTATTCTAAACTATGTCAAAATTTACAAGAAATAACAAGAAACTGATATACAAACCACTCAGTTCTTTCTCTCTAATTATCTACAGTAATCCAAGCTGTACTATTCATTTCAATCTCTTTTCAAAAAGTAGTATTCGTGCAGAATTTTCTTTCTCTACTACTCACTTGTATATCAGCAACAAAGACTTCTATTTTGGAAATCTTCCTGGTTCCTTGAAGTTTATCTATTGCCACATCTTGAACACAAGCAGTTGTTTTAGTACCTTGCTTTGTATCATGGCACCCGTTTAGTTGGCCTATAGATTTCTTGTCTCTGAAAATGTAACCAGGTTTCAGATTAATGCAGATTGCTGTTGAGAGAGAGAGAGAAAGCCGTCTTAATCTATGGAAACATTACTGTACACCTTATTCCCAAAAAGGAGCAACCTCTCACAATTCGAACAGCTGACTTATCAATGGAGGCTCCACATGGTTGTTCAACCTACTAAAAATAGCAACCAAATCTTAACTCGGTTACAGTCTTAATGGTGTATCAGTGCTTGCAGCAGAATTGCATCCAAGGTGTTGTTAAACTGAATGGCATGTTAGGTTTGCTTTCTCCATTCAAAAATGGGGACTGTTTTAAAGGACTTAGTCCTAAATTCCTCTTAAAATGTTGGTATGGTCTTTGATCATATCTGTGCAAAGAGAGCTGACTTGGAAACTGAACAATAACATCTCAACAGTAATAGAGGCAGTTGTAAAATCCCTTCCCTTATCTCCTTGAGTGTTTTTTTTTCTATTTCAGAGTTTGGTTATGTCTCCAACACTTTCCATTCTGCATATGGAAGACCTACTTGCTGTTATTTCTTATCACATATGTATGACATTGTCAGACTGCATCTCAGTGTCAGTAAATACAGTTGACTGTCTACAAATCTCATGTGTAACCCACATTAAAGGACTGTTCTTGTACTTGGGATGGTGTTGTTGCTTGTAAGCATATTCTACACCATTGGAAGACCATTTGGCTGATTGGCAATGATTCAATCATCAATTTGGTTCTGTTTCACTGTTTCTTTTCTCTATAATGTCTTCTGCAGGGATAGCACTCAGTATAATACCTCTTCCAAGATCCATAATAATCTAAGTTTTTATTCTAGTTGTTTCCCCACAACACAAGCCATGCATCTAATATTTTGCTTAATCCTTCATTTTGAGACCTCACTGGCTATCTTTACCCACATTTTCCCAACATATTAAAACCAACAGAACTCCAAATTAAATTAACAAAATTTGAGATTTGTTTGAAAAAATTTGTATTCCTTATTTAATTTTTTTGTTGTAGGCTATTGTGGTGCTGATATCAAAGCATTATGTACAGAAGCTGCTTTGATGGCTTTAAGAAGAAGGTATCCTCAGATTTACAATTCCTCAGAAAAACTCCAGTTAGATGTTTCATCAATACACATCTCTGGAATTGATTTTTATCGAGGAATGAAAGTAATTGTTCCCACTGCACAGCGTTCTAATTCAACTCCAAGACATCCATTATCCAAACTTGTGAGACCACTTCTTGAAAACATCTACACCAAGGCACTTTCAATATTGGAGATAATTTTTCCCAATGATTTATCTCAGAGTCATAGTCTTACATTGAAAGGTAATTCAATAATTTTTCTGTTTGAAATTTAATCATATTTCCTTGTATCTGTATATGTTCTCTTTATGATGTTTATCAGCATTATTATTATCTTCCTCTTTATATTGGCATTGGTTAAATTTTTTGCAGTAGTATTTCTCTCTTTGTTTAAGTAGTATTTCTCTCTATTTACTAAGAAAGATTTCTATACAATTGAATTTCTTCGAATTTTTATCAAAAACATTCTTATGAATTATTTCTCCTTTCAAACCTATGAGTTTAAAATGACATAATATGCTTATCTGTTTTGACTAGTGTTTCAAATTTTTATATAATTTCAGCAATACAGAATAAATACTGAAAAAAATAATTTTGTTAGCTTATAGATGTAATATATAATACAGTTCACTTCAATATAATAATTTTTTAATGCATTATCAGATTTTTAGTATATTGTAATAAAACGAATAATAGAATGAATAAAAACTTAAGTATTATGAAATATGATTATACTCAAGGGATCAAAACTTTATATTTGGAAAATTAAGTCATGTGGTGTAGCTGAAAACATTTTATACAGAAATTTATTCATCATTGGAAATACTGCAAGAGAAATATATATTTAAAATATCTATTTCTGAAAACTAGATAATATTTATAGCATAACATCAGTAGACCCCGTTTAAAAAAAATTTCTTTACTGCTGAAAGAAAAGAAAAGAAAAGAAATCTGTTATATTTTGATGAATTTTTCGGTAGATGTCTTTAAAAAAATTTTTTTTTACCTTCACCACACTAATAGAATACAACTTTATGCTTTCTAACTGCTGCTACCACCCTTCTTCTCCTCTATGTATTTATGTATGTATATCGTCATCATCGTTTAGTACCCTCCTTCCATGCTAGCATAGGTTGGACTGTTTGACAGGGAGCTGGTCAGGCAGGAACCTGTATCTTGCTTCTGTGTCTATATATGTATATATTAGGCTATCATTGACTTTACATTGTGGCACATGACGAATCTTCCCTCTGACTTGTGCTCCATCTACTTTGGTGTGCCCAGAACTTGGTTTTGTTCCCCTTTACATCCTGTTACACATCAGCAACTTCTCAAAATGTGTTTTCCCACAACTGTTAGCTTGCAATCGTTGAAGAAGAATATTGACCTTGGTGATCTTGGAAGACCTACGAAGTCGTTCCTGTTGATCAAACCAAATGGTTAGGGTCTGCTGTAGATGCCTACTGTTAAGTTTCATAAAAATTACTTTCATTAGAATATGCATTTTCTTATGTTATTATATAAGTTCTGCTGTGTACTTTTTGTGCATAGCTATATGTTTTTGCTTAATAATTGTTAAAAAAGAAAAGGCAACTTTCAAACACTTTTAGGTTCCTGTGAGAAATCAGCTAAAGTAGATGAAGCTACCGATTACTGGTTTGAAGATGAAGAAGGTCCATGTATATATGAAGCCCCTCGTCAACGTGGTAGAAAGCCTCGAAATTTTGTTCCTGAAAAAATTACAGAATCTTACTTGGATTTTCAAAGGTAATGGAAAATATCTAAATCTAAATATTTCAAATTGAATATTAATTATCGTAACTCATTGAAAGTAGGTTAAGCCAGCATTTGTGTGTGTCTTGATTTGATTTTGATTAATTTTATGTAACTTCTCTATCTTAAACTTATTGTGTGTCATACAATATTTTGATATTTTCAAAAAGTAACTTTTTATTCAAAATCATTATATATGATTTCTTGGTTTACTTTTTTTCCTTCCTTCAATTCTCGTAGTTGTGCCTCCAAGCAGCCATTGACATACCGTCCACGCCTTCTCTTTGCTGGGAAAATAGGCCAAGGACAGTCTGTCCATCTTGCTCCTGCTATCATGCAACACCTAGAGCAAATGCCTGTTTATGTAATTGATTTACCATCACTGTATGCTGCTAGTAACAGGACACCTGAAGAATCTTGCACACAGGTTAGTATATATGAAAGGCATTTATTAAGTGATATTAATGTTGACGTTAAGGATGGTATTAAATTATCTTAATTTGGTTTGGTTTCTTTGATTACCATTTTTTCCTTTTTTTAAGATGATCTACTTGAATTACTGATATTGCAGCTATCTAACTATTGTTATGCTATATATTAAACAGCTGTTACTTTCTTACTTTTATAGACAACATACTTCTTGATACTCACTCTTTCTTCTCTCAAGTAGTCTTCTTTTCCTTTAATACACTTCAAATTTGTTGTCATTTTTTAGCAGTTTCTTTAACTGCCAAGTATGCATTATGCCAAGCTTAAGTTATCAATAGAACTACAACACTCTTTCCAATATCACTTTACGTTCATGTGTTTTTCTATTATAATTATCCCTTATCCTTCATAATTTCTGTATTATGATATCAAAAACAGCTCCCAACTTTCCTAAAACATTTCAAAAGTGTGAAAAATGTTGGCCACTATTGATTGAAAACTCTCTTGTTCCTAGCTGTATTCAATCAGGAATTTCAAAATGCTCCTACTCCAGATACCATCCTTTCCACATTTCATAATCAACTTTAAAATCTTCTTTCACATTATTTATTACTTCAACTGTACATCCACCAACCTCAACTGTTGCATTGCAAATAAGCCTTGTAACACTGTTAGATGCCTGCATCAGAGACTCTTCAAATCTGTGGAACAATAGATGAGTCTTAGACAGTCAGTCTTAGACCACCTTTCAGCCTGTATTGTTACCTTACCCAACAGATTATCACACATTTACAAAGAATATTTTTATCCTTGGAATATCTTCACCTACTTTAACCATTATTATCATCTCTCTTTTTTGTTTTTGGGAGCTTTGATGTTGTAGACGACTGTGCGACCAAGGAGATGGTGATGAAGGAATGGCTCCTTTTAGCGTGTTGCACGGTCGGCACAAATATAAGAAAAAACAAATAGATGGAATGAGTTAAGTGCCAACAAGGAAAGAGAGAGACTCAACGGGTAAAGATGTATAAAAGTAAGGTTTATTGGTAGTCAACCAGAATGTCTGTGAGTGAATGCGACATAACACAATATAAGACAGGCAGTCATGTAAACAAAGAGTGTGTGTGTATACAAATATGTATGTGAATGCAAGAGATACAGAGCATAGTAAACTGTCTATAAATAAGGACATTGTGAAACACCAGTTCATAACTAAGGTGCACAATAGGTTGAGTTCCTGTACCAAGAGGTTATGGCATTGAGTTGGCAGAGCCGTAGTAAGACACGTGTAAGAAGTTGAGGCTTCAATGCTGTGGCCGGTTACTTGGTACAGGAGTTCTCGCAGGTTGAGTTCTGGCTGTTATTTCATGGTGAATCATTTCACACATACAGTGTTGAGAGAAACTGTGCGAGCGCTGTGCACTTAGAGATGTCGGTGTAGACGCTAAGAAACTGGAAGTAACGATGCAGAGGACTGGCTGTTGGTTCTTCAATGGAGTGGAGTAATGTCGTTGCTGGAACTGGCTGGTGCTCTGTGGTCAGCGACTAGACCTCAGAAGGTCTAGAGTCGCGACATACTTTAGTGCAGACGAAGCAAGCTACTTAAGAGGTAAAATCAGCTCAAGCAGGGGTTTCAAAAAACCGTTCCATGTGACCTTATCAAAAGGCAGCGATTGGTTGGTATGCACCCTGGCACAAAATAGAACTAGAGACAAAAGTGCGCCAATACCAATGAATCAGAGTGGTGGACACAACAGGGTCCAAAGATAACTGAGAGAACAGTTTCGCTACAACGTGTTTTTATAATTTTCTGTGTGTATGCAGGCATATGCCATTATGTGTTAGGCTCTTCAACTGTGTACATTTACGTGTTTTCCTATCCTCTATCATAATCATCATCATCATCATCGTTTAACGTCCGCTTTCCATGCTGGCATGGGTTGGACGATTTGACTGAGGACTGACAAGCCAGAAGGCTGCACCAGGCTCCAATCTCATTTGGCAGAGTTTCTACAGCTGGATGCCCTTCCTAATGCCAACCACTCCAGGAGTGTAGTGGGTGCTTTTACGTGCCAGTCACTTGTACTGGCAACGGCCACGTTCAAAATGGTGTTTTTTACGTGCCACCTGCACAGGAGCCAGTCCAGCAGCACTGGCAATGACCTCGCTCGAATGATTTTCCAACGTGCCACTAGCACAAGTGCTAGAAGCCAACGCTGATAATAAT
>NC_068999.1:26272326-26289057 GCF_001194135.2 Octopus bimaculoides | reverse complement strand
GTTTTTCTCCCTGGAATGTGGCAAAGGTTGTTTTCCGCACATTCTCAGTGTTTATTGCTCTTGAGCATCTGCCACATACAAAAACTATCTTGCTAGTTAGCCTTCCTTTGATATTGCTGCACCTCTTATGTGTCCATAGCTTACACTGGGTACATCTTATGGAGTTTCTACCTATGCCTTTTCTGCAGATCGAGCAGGGCCATCTACCTGAAGGGGTTTGTGTCTTGTCTACCTTCCTACTTATTAGGACTAGGTTGACTCTAAGGCCCTTCTATTCTAGTCCTTGCTTCCACACCTGAAACTTCTCCTATATTTCATGGTTTGTGTGTACACTCGTGTGTGTGTGCATGTATATGTATGCTCTCTCTCTTTCACTCACACACACACATGGGTGTCGGCTGAAAAGTTCATAGGCTGGCCAAGGTACTGTTATGGAATGTGACCAAGTGAGGTTTATTATTCAACATAGTCCCCCTTGCAGTCCACAAACTCCTTCCATCGGTGTTGCAGCACCTGGATCCCATTGGTGAAAAAGCTTTCATCCTGTTGGTCAAAAATGTCATCAACAGCAGATATGACGTCATCATCACTGCAATACTCGTCCTCAGCGAAGTGGTTTTTCATGTTGGGAAACAGATGATAGTCATGTGGGGTCAGGCCAGAGAGGGTGATCAACTAGTTCAAAGCCATGCACAGTAGCCATTGAGGCCAAGGTCTTGTGTGCTGGAGCATTGCCCTAATGAAACAAGACCCCTTTTATAAATTTTTCTGGGTATTTAGTCTTGATAGCCTTTCGTAGCTGCTTTAGCAAGTTCGCATACTCGTCTCCATTGTTGGTGTGGCCTTTTTGAACATAGTCAATAAACACAATGCCTTTTGCATCCCAAAAGACTCAGGGCATCACCTGCAGACCACACAACCGTGACCTTTGGAGGAGATGAGGAGGGGTGTTTCCACTACATGGATTGTCCCTCTGGCTCAAAGTGATGAAGCCAACACTCATCCTGAGTTAGGAAACCAGCTGGATCTGACTCAATGTCAGAATTTCCTGTGATATAATCAGCTTGCTGTGCTTTTTATCAGGTGTCAGATGTGGCACCCACTGAGAAGAAACCTTCGTTATGCTTAGTTCATTGTGCAGAATATTCTCAACTAGGATATACTAGCAGCATTTGCTATTTGATTTATGGTCAATCGCCTGTCATCCATCAGCATGTGGTAATTGCAGATTGTCCAGACCTTGTGTCATCTTCAAGACTCTCCCTTCTCTTAAATTTAGCTTCCCACTTTTGCACTGTTGATAAAGCTGGAGTGTCATCCCCTAATGTAGCAAGCATATCAGCACGAATGTTCTTGGGGGCTAAACCTTTTTCTGCCGGTACTTGATAAGACCACTTTTGCCAAGTTTTGATAAAACCACAATGCCAAATTTTGCCCATTTTTAAGAGAAGTTGCTACCAGCTACTTTTGAAGTCTTTTTTGAACAGTCAGATATCAGTTTACCTGTAAAGAAACTATGTAGTTATTAATAAGAAGAGTTGAAATTAATGCATGCTCTCCTTTATAGTCAGCTAATGAGCCTTTTCAGCTCACCTATTTTATGTTTTATTTAAAAACTCATTATTGCCCTTTTGTTTTGTTACTGTATCTTATGATCTCTTCCTCCACATCTTGCCATTATTCTCATTGTTTCTCCATCCTTCCAACACCACTGCATTCCCCATTTCTATGCCTCCAGTCTTCCAACATACTTTTCAATTCTTCTTTGAAGGTCCTGATAGAATTTTCTTCTTATAGAACTTATTCTGATTTTTAAATTTTAGCATATACTGCCTGGTATATTTAGGTAGTAAGATAACGTTCTCAGGCGGCACCGACGAAGATGTTAAGACAAGAATAAGTAAGGCAAGGACCGCTTTTCACCTGTTAAAAAAAGTATGGAGCACAAGTGTAATTTCAATAAAGAACAAAATAAAATTTTTTAACACTGACGTAAAAGGGGTGTTATGTTATTGTATGGGGCTGAGACATGGCGAACAACAGTTAAGTCAAATAAGCAAATACAATCATTCATCAACAGATGCTTGCATAGTATACTTAAAATTAGATGGCCCGAACACATAAGCAATATGGAGCTATGGCAAAGAACGAATCAAGTTTCGATTAGGGAACAAATATTTAAGAAAAAGTGGAAGCGGATTGGTAGCACAATTAGAAAGGACACACCAAATGTAGCGAAAAGTGCTTTACAGTGGAATCCGGATGGATATAGAAAGAGGGGTAGGCCTAAGAACTCGTGGCGTAGATCAACACAAAAGGAACTAGAGAAAGGAGGACATTCATGGCAGAGTATAAGTATCAATACAAAACTGTGCTATCTTTTGTGCAAGTTATTTTTTGCTTATTCAGTAACTTAGAATTTGTTGCCATTCGAAAATTTGCATCCACTGGGGCCAGCACCCCAGAACATAACTCATAGACAACACGCTGCATAAATTATTATCTGATAAGCATCTGTCATTTTGGTGTATTGCTTGTGATCAGTTTATTATGGAAACTTACTTTCTCAAGAGAAAATTTTGTATCAGTTAGTTTTCTAGGAGAAACTTTGTCATCAAGAATTTTGATTCACTTCTTCTAAATATACACTTTCTCACATGCACACAAACCTTTTTGTGAACAACTTTTTAACCTTTGTTCTGGAGCTGTTATACTCCATGTATTCTAAATCTTAGCAATTGAAAATATTTTAAGTATGAACATTTTATTTTCCATTTACTCCTATAACAAATTTATGAAAATCTAAAGCTATCTTATAAATTTATATTATTATATTAAGCAGTGAATTATAATCAGTTCCGTTACCTCACATTTGTCTACTTAATATACACAATCTCACTCTGATCATATATATTTTATGTACAAATAAGTGTATTTTTATAATAATATAACCCTTGAAGATTGCCAAGTAAAATACTAATTTTTTCCTTTTTGAAATTCCTTTTGTTATATGGAAATAATTTATTGTCTGTACTTAATATTTAAATTTATAAAGTATAATCTTTTGTTCTTGGGTTTTGCTTTTAATATGCTATTTATTGATTTTGTTTAACAGATATTCTGTGAAGCCAAGAGAACAAGCCCTAGTATATTGTATTTTCCACACATCAATTATTTGTGGAGTGTTTCGAGTGAAACATTGAAAGCTACGTTTTTAACAATGGTCGATGATTTAGATCCTTGTTTACCAATCCTACTTTTAGCCACCAGTGAAGTTCCTTATGATTTTCTTGATGATGATGTGAGTTACTTTTCCTATTTTGAAATATGCATGAAATAAATATATTTATTGTGTATCAATAAAATATAAAACTAGGTTATTACTTTCTTTTTCAGTTGAAAGAACTGTTTGATGATCTAGCAGCTGAGGTTATGCATATGAGTAATCCAACAGAACAAGAACGGCGAGAATTCTTTTCAGATTTGTTGCTGAATCAAGCTGTCAAACCACCAGTCAATAAAAGGCAAAGAAGTATGTTCCACTTTATTGTAGATTCACTAATTTCTGATACATCATTACTATTTATGTATTTATAATCATTTAATTTTAAGCATGTAGCTAATATTGATTATACAGGCATGATAAAATGTACTATACAGACATACTGTATATTAAATCCCTTTATATTGCATTATATTATGGTGTATATAAAAATAAGATGATAAATTAGCCATCTTATAATTTTAATAAAGAATACCACCATATTTAAGTTAATAATATTACTTTATTTAAATAGACAAGACCACCTTATTTTAATACATGAGACTGCTTTATTTTAATTAGAGAAAATACCTAGTTTTGTTTGTTTTGACTCTTATTTAACAATTCATTGAGCATAAGAAGAGTACCCATTTGTAAATCTCTTGCTGGAACAAAACAGCTTGATTGAAAATGTTCAACATTTTTGTGTTACTAAATAGTGCATCAGTCATCACTATTTTCTCATTCATCTTCTATAATTGTATGTGGATACCTGATCTTGCAAATTTGCTTCTTTGTGTACAATATAAAGGATTTAGTCCTTCATATTCACTATTAAGAATATGTCACATTTTTGAGGGGATGGAATTTAAAATTCAAACTGTTTCTTTTACTATTTCCATAGAATGAGTTGTTTATTTCTTCTTTTTTTAAATATCCACTCACATGATTTTATCTTCATTCAATTGTCCATTTATTTCAGCTCGAGTCTTAGAAGAATTACCACGTGCACCACCCCCTGTTCCTCGCAAACTAACAGAAACTGAATTGGCAAAACTTAAAAGCCATGAAGAAGCAACTCTAAGAGAGCTAAGACTCTTCTTAAGAGATATATGGAATAAGCTTGCTAAATGTCGCAAATTTGCTATCTTTATGCGACCAGTTGATATTGAGGATGTAAGTGGTTTTGTTATATTTTCTGAAAAATTTTTGAGTTCATTTTGTTTGTATTTCGAATTTAATGTTTAAAAAAATGTTTCCTGCAGTCAACTATTTTCTATTGAATGTCTTCTTTTGGATTTTGCTTCTCTACTTCATTGTGGTGAAATTTTTTTTATTTTAGAACTTTGTAGATGTGGTGAGCATTAAATCAACCACAAGAATGGATATTAGCATGTAACGCATTGTTTAACAGAACCATATTATATGAATAGAAAGTTTTCAAGTTGTATCAACTCAGGAAATGTCTCTATTTATTAACTTTGAAATTGTTTTTTTTTTGACTGCTGTCTTTGTCTTTTTATATCCAATACATGCTAATTCTTCTAGAAATAATGTTATAGGTTCCAGATTATTATGATATTGTGAAGGAACCAATGGATTTGAATTCAATGCTTAAAAAAATTGACAATGAAATGTATCCGACTGCTCAAGAGTTTTTGGATGATATTGACTTAATATGGCGCAATGCTTTGGAATATAATCCAGACAGTGATAGTACAGGTGGGTTCTGATAAGATTTTTATTCTTAAATTAATTTTTTATGAAGGATTTTTGTTTTATAGAGTTTCAATATATTTGGTTTTATTAACTCATTTTGAAATGTTTAGAATCTATTTTATCACTCTCATGATCATGTTGCATCTGTTTTTCCATGTTTGCAGGATTGGGTAGCTTTTCTGAAACTGGATGCCCTCTTATGACAAAAAAAACAAACAAACAAAGATACAAAAACAAACAAGAGTACACATTCACTATGTGTTTTAATAATTGTGAATTTAGATTGGGTTCTTATAACAATTGTAACACTTTTGCTTAGGCCTTTGCAACAGAAAAGATTTTACTTAGGTCTGTGATGGAAGTTTGTTTGAATATTACCATATAAAATAAATTACTAGCTAATATTCATTGAAGATAAATAACAGCATTGTAGTGTAGAAGAAATGTGCTTATTATTGCCTTTTCAACTGAACTGGAGTGCATATAAACCAAGTTACACATAATGTAGAATGACATGATATACTGAAATCTATAAAAGAAAAAAGCTTGCATGGCCACATATTTTCACAGAATATTAGAAATGAATAATGCCAGTTGAGACAACTACATGTACTGACTGTTGGTGAGCTATGCTGCTCCTTTCACATTGTTGAGAAAACAACTGGCATGTGCCATTTATTCATATATATATATATATATATATATATATATATATATATATATATATATGGACAGGCCTGGCTGTGTGGTAAGACTCTTGCTTCCCCACCACATGGTTCCAAGTTCAGTCCCATTGCATGGCACTTTGGGCAAGTGTCTTCTATTGTACCCCCGGGCTGACCAAAGCCCTTTGAGTGGATTTGGTTGACAGAAACTAAAAGAAGCCCACTGCACACGCCTGTGTGTGTTTTTGTGTCTGTTTGTACGCCTACCACCTCTTAACAAGTAGTGTTAGTGTGTTTATGCCCTCATAACTTAGCCGTTCAATAGAATAAGTACAAGCTGTACAAAAATAAGTACTGGTGTTGATTCATTCAATTAAAAATTTGTTAAGGTGATGCTCCAGCAAGTAAAAGGCTACAGGTGAGTGGACGAAAGAAAGCAACACTCAACAATTGGTTAACTGAGCCTGATGAGCTAGGTTTCTTTAAGTTGCAGGGGCTCAAATCAAACTGTTTTTATCAGTTCAAATATGCTTGAGACCTTCAAACCTGTAAGAAGGCCATTCATTGCATCTTGCCATGGAGAAAAATTATCCCTGTAAACAAAAAGGTATAAACAAACTTAGTTCCAAGTGTCCTCCACCTAGATTCATGGATGCATGCATTTCAAAGAAGTTACCTTCTCATAACAGTAGTAGAAATATTATGCAATCATGCATTTCACCTTATCAGTGTCCTCCAATAAATACAATATATGAAGCTCCAAATACGTACACTTTTCCCTGTTATGCAAATAATAACCAACCTTGCATGTCATAAAATAGCAGACAAAACCCACTTGAGATGTATGTTGCACTTTGCTGTCCCCACTTTTTTGATATATAATTAGAGAAATTTATGTGCATGATGTTACTTTCAAAGAATTTTGGGTGTTTTTTTTTAAATGTTTCTCATTTAAAAGTTGATTTAAAATACAAAAAATCTAATATAAATTATCACTATGCTGTAAAGTGAATTAACAACATTTAATGTGTTAAATTTCATTTTTCTTACATTCTAAAATGTTTGCATACCCTTCTGAATTATTTCATATACTACAAAATAAACATCACTAAATTCTTATTCTGCAGTCACTCTGATAAAAATATATTTTATATTATACTGAAATTCCATATATGTTTTATCTAGGAAAGGCTATTCGTCACCGAGTTTGTGCCCTGAAAGATATGGCGTATGCTGTGGTGAATTCTGAACTTAATCCAGAATTTGCTAAAATGTGCCAAGATATTGTTAACTCCAGAAAGAGAAGAGGCAAGTGTTTTCTAATTATTTATCTATGAGCAGAATGTAAGTGCTTGACTATAAAGTAGTGATGCAGTTTCAATTTTCATTTGAAGCCTAGTTGACACTTCTACTTCATTTAGAATAAAAGTGAATCTCATGATATCCATTTTCCATTCTATTATAAATATGTATAGAACCTTTCTGCCAAAGTGATAAAGATATTAAACCAAACAATGTTTGATTTGAATAATAGCTGATGTGTTAATGTTCTTGTTTACCCCTTCATTACTTTATTTCTATTTCAATTAAATTAATGATAAATTTTGACTGGTTTCATAAAACAATTAAATTTTTCTTAAGTAATGTATTAAAGTGGTGTTTGGAATGCAACAGAAGTTTCTTACATGAACTGAATTTTTGTCTCAAAACCACTCAGATTATTGGTAAAATCAATGAAATGTAGAAAACTTTAGAGTGTATAAACAAGTTATATGTATACCTAAAATAGCCCATGTTACTGACTACAATATATCAAAATGTTTGAAGAAAATAAAGAAATGAATTTCTCTCTCTTACATAGGAATTAACTAATATTGGGTCATCCCATAAATAATGTGGTTTTTTTATACTTCATTTATTTTTCAAAATTAAGATAGACAAAGTTCTTTTTCAATCTAAAATATACTCTCCTTCATTTTCTACAATGCTCTTCCATCTATCTGGTAGACTTGCAAGGGCCCTCTTCCAAAATTCACTTGTCTATGACAAAAAATTTTCCTCCAGTACTGTTCTGACCGTGTCTACAGGATTCATATTTTCTCCGTCCAAGTGATTTTAAAGATTGCGGAATAAATGATAATCAGATGAGGTAATGTCCAGAGAATATGGTGGGTGAGGCTTCATTTCCCATTCACACTGCTTCAGCCTTTAGAATGTCATCCTTGCTGTATGTGACCGAGCATTATCCTGATGGAAGAACACTTTTTGTCTTGAAACCATAGATGGTCGTTTTTCTTCTAGCACTGACATAAGCTGCTCAGGCTGCTTACAGCAGATCTCCTTTGTTATCGATGAAATACTGCTCTCTCTCACTTTTCCAATTTTGCATTTGATATTAGTTGTAGCATTTTCATGGTCACACAGGACATTGCCAAGGTTCACAAATTGGCTTGTGTCTTTGACAACCTGTTCTTCAACCATTCGAGTGGGTGTTAACTGATCCTTGACTGACCTCCATTGACTTCATTATTTCTTCATTCATTCTCGGTCTGATTTTCCTTGGCACTGAATTATTTCCTGTAAACTGTCTCAATTGACGATCTTGCATTATTGATGGAATCCAAAGTTTTCATTGACCCACCAGTGCTGATCTTTGCTCTGGATACCATATTTATTGTCATCAATGGCGTTTTTATTGATGAAATTTATGGTTAGAAATAAAAATAGCAACAATATGCAGCCTAGTATGTGGACACTTGTGGTGATGTTAATGTATATTGTGTTGTCATTTTCCATCTTCACATAGCATCTTGAGATAAATGTTTCTAAAGATTGAGCTGTAGTGTTCCAAAACCTGTGGAGTTTTGTGATGTTCAGCAAATACACCCAATGAATGTTATTGTGGAACACTTGACTCTGTATAAAGAAAAGTGAATTGTCCTGTAGTTCTCCCCATCTTTTCCTTTCTCTTGTTCATGCCTGTCTCTTGACTTTTATAGCATATTGATGATCTGGTTGTTGCAAGATGTTGCCAAACAGTTGCATTCTTCATCTTATGTCATTATTCCTTGGAAGGGTTTTGCAATGAGTCTCTTTATAAGACTGTTTGAACCATCCTGAATCATTTGAAAGAGGAAATATATTAAAGTTTTCAGTTCATTCAGTTTCTGGAATCAATTCAGCATCGCTATTATCAACTATGAAAATTGAAGTATTCATTTCAAAGTCCAGCACATGCTATGCTTTTTTTTATTTTTTTGTTGCAGCCATTTCTACTTGGAAAATCATTCATATTCAAAGTCACTATTACACAAGGCTTATAAATAAGAGAAAAAAAAGAAAGGCCAAACTGATTTCAAGAACATCAAATTCATATCATAGCAATGTGTTTACTTTGTGAAATTTTATCACTATGGTAGTAATGATGTATGTCAATAATTTGATTTAAATACAAATTGTTAGATCCAGTGGTGCTGGGTGGTTTTGGTAATGAATGGGTTCAAAAAGTAAACTGACTTTTCAAGTTTTTGCATTCTGTTTTCTTTGTTAACATAAATGGTCCTTCTCTAGTTACAAATCTCTTCTGACAGCTTGACTTTGTTTTTTGTTTTTTTTATCAGAGACTAAAATGGTGATCATTGTTATCTCTCAACACATTGATTTTTATAGTATTTTTATATTCTTTCATTGGGTTTCATTACTAATTTTTTTTTCTGTCAGTTGGTCTGGTTATTTAGTTTAGATATTGGCATCCTAAAACTAAGATAATCTAAATATCAGAAACATAAATAAACAATATATTTTTTAAGCTTACAAATTGAGTGCCTAAAGCTTGTCAACAACTTTTCTGAAGAATGATAGGAATATTAGATGTCTATTATAAAGGATGAGCATTTTCAATATTTGGTTTTAGTTTTGAAATTAACATAGAAAAATTATACAAGAAGAAATTTAGAATAACATATATAAATGTGAATTTAATCTATGATCTACAACACATACATGAGGGGTACGGAAAAGTTCCTGGCTTTGGGTAAAAGAAAATACAGGAGGATCAGTTAATTATGATTTTATTCAACATATTCCCCTCTCAGATTCACACACATTCCTTCAGCTTTTCTAAGCCCTATAAAAGAACTCATCAGGTTTGGCCTCCAGCCGACCCTTTTGCAATACCCTTAAAGCCAGGAACTTTTCAGCACCCACTTGTAAATGATTTCAGGGACTTATGTTGAACTGCCAATTAAACTGCAGTGAAGTATTAACCCATAAAGTTTGCAATTTCAGTTGCAAGTGATGTCAAAGATGATTTTGTTAGACCTTTCTTTTTATTCTGTTATAGAAATATTGGTAAAAGAAATCAAATTGTGGATATTACTATATAATCCCCATTGATAATTTTGATAATTATCAAAACCATTATCAAACTCATTTTATGAACAAGATTATAATCTTGTGCATGAAATGAACTTGACAGTGGAATATGACCATTAGACAAAATAAGATATATTTAAAATTGAAATTTGTCTACATACATACATACACATGCATTATGAATACATTGTGTATTTTTTTTCTTATTTATTTAGGTGAAGTTAATAAGGTTACTAATATTTTCTCACTTCAACCAGAACGACCAGATACTCCTCCTGTAACTCAGCCAGTTGCTACTTCCTCTAACATAAATAGCCAGGTAAATGCTCTCCCTTCAGATTACCCTACGAGATTCAGTCGGAGGGTAAGAGGAATGGATGCAGAATCTCAGGCACCCCTTGAAGTTGTGGAGAAAATATTTTGTCAATCAAAATCCCCATCAAAATCTAAGTCATACCGATCAAATTCCTCCTCTAAATCTCAGGTTACCTCAACTGAGGTAGAAAGTGTAGAATGTTTCTCTGAGGATCAGCTTCAAAATTCTGACCAATCTTCACCTGTAAATAAATCAAAACCAGGGCGTAAGTTACGCTTAAGAAGAAGGCGTTCATCTGCTAGCAGCCGACATGTCAAAAATGGACACTCTGGAGATGATGAAGTTTCTGGTTCAGAAGAAGAACAGTGTACAAAAAGTAGGAGTCATTCAAGTGAATTGAATAATGAAACCCCATCCACTTCAAAAAACCATACAAATTCAGAAATGGCTACCTCTGGATCTGCAACTGTTTCATCATCTTCCACCATGCAAAATTACCCATACCGAACACGGGGACACGATCAAGCTTCTCCTGGGAGGGCCGAACAGCAACAATCCAGTGCTATCACTGCCAATACTACTACAACTAATAATAGCGCTGCCAATGGTTCCAACACTTCTTTATTGTCATCATCGTCATCATCATCATCATCGTCATCAGCTAGTACATCAAATGTGACAACCTCAGTTTTGCTGTCATCAACTGTAACCTCCACTAGTGTGCCTACCTCACACACCACTGCCAATACAACGAGGAATGGTCTTGATAGTGGAATTGGGAGTGCAATAGAGAGCAATGGAGAATCCTTGGATAGTCTGGATCAAGCCAAAACTGATAATGTAAGTTGTGGAATTTCTTAAATTTTTAAGTAGATTTATTGGCATATTAAGTTATTTCTTTTTCTCTTATAAGCCAGTAAATAGTTGTTTTATTAATTGTAATTAAACAGGTCCTTGCTCTGAATAGGTTGGATATTTGAAAAGATTATTGTGTGTGTTATTAGTAGTTATATTATACATTTATTTGTCTGTGTATATAATATGCATGTGTGAGTGTGTGTATATGTGTGTCATGTTTTACACAAATATTTATACTCATAAAACATGTTCATTTCTTCTGAAATGAAAATCCCTTTTTAAATATTCTTCTCTAATGTGAATTTATTTATATATTTTGTGTGTATGTACACATGCACAAAAATGAAGTTTTCCTAAATCAAAATTACTGGTGATATGGATACAAACTGAGGTAGATAACAGATGACTAGTTTTAGTTATTTTATTTGCATTATACAGTTACCCTTTAATGTCATTAATTTACACCACCTCCCCTCATGTATTTGTTTTTATCAAAACCATGTTTATTACATTTAATCATCATTAGAAATAATTGTAATAAACCCTGGATAGTAAAAGCAACAAAACAATTTGTAGTTACTGTAAATCATTTTTTCTTTTTTTCTTTTTGTAGAGAAAAATTTATCAGGAACCAATTGAACAGTTGTATCTTTTTCTCCTCTCTTCGTACATTTTGTGATAGCAAGCAATTTGATTATTTTTAACCTTCTGAATGTTCACAGTAGTATATGAACACTCATTCAGATCCCTATGCATTAATTCTTGTTTGACTGACTCTCTATCCTGAAAGATTCATCAAGTTCTTTAACTGAGTCATTCCTTTCCTTTAGTTGCTTCCTTTCCTTTAGTTGGTTCAATGAGATCATTTTCATGTAAGTCTTTTGAATATTACTAAATTATGAAAATTTCAAGGCCAAACTCTTCTCTGATGGTAGCAATATCATCAATAATTTCATTTACTGGATTTTTAAAATCATTAGTACATTCATGCAAAAGATGCTATTAAACTGCTCACCTACAACCGGCTTCTATCTTCCTATGACTCTTAATTATTTTCAAATGCTTGTAAATTTTTCCCAGAGTTCTTGGAGAGTAATAAGTGTCTTCTATTAGTCGTAACTTTAATTGCCCATGAGAAAGTTCTTAGAATATAATAGGTCTTGAATACAGTTGATATTTAGGGCATAGGCTATAACAGCAATGTTGTATATGGTGGTAAAAATACAACCTGCATATGAGTACAAAATGTTTATGCCTTAAACATTAGTACAAAATATGAGTTAGGATGGCTAGGAATATTATCAATAATCTAAAGAACTTAGAATTTTAAACTATTTTTGTTGCAAAACTTCCAGACAGAAATGTAACATGAATTGGTTTTCACACAAGACTAGAGAACTATGCCTTTTTTATTTGATTGCCAAATGACTTGGAAGAAATTGCTTCTTGTTTCCTTTTAAAGCACTTGAGTTTATTATTTGGAAATAAGCATTGCTATTTTAATTTTATGTTTCTCTCTGCACTTTCTCCAAGTAATATTGTGTGACCAAGTTACCATACATTTTACTGGAAAATGTTTTTCATTGTATCTTTGAGAATGCATCAGTTTCATCTGTCATCATGATTATTTTCTTTAATTTAGCAGAATATTTAGCTGCAGTATCTTCATCTGTATTTGATGATTTTCCAGTTGTTTCTCCACTTCAAATTTTGAAATCTTTTAACCAGCCTTTGTTAGCATAAAATATCACAATCATGCTTTAATATTTGTTTTCTTTCAATCAAGAAAAAAGGCTCAGAGCTTTGAGTCAACTAGCATTAGCTTCTAGTTGTAATCTTCCAACCAAAGAATTAATATATCCTCTGTCTCCACTATTATAGGTCTTTGATTATTAATCCTGGCAGTTTTTAATTTTCTCCAAAGTAGTTTTTTAATAATTGGTTCATTAAAGCTTAACTCTTTTCTTGATCTTAGTTTTGTTTTTGTCAAGGTAAAAACCTTTGAATAATATTAATATCTAAAGTAATAACATTTTCTTCTGTTTCAGTTACTTTCTGCAATGATATAACTTTTCTTGTAATTATAGTTAAATATTTTTAACTTCAAAAGGCTTAAATTTGTAAAACAAATTTGTTAACACTGAATGGTAGGCTTCATAAATTGGCTGGTTTAATATCTTTTTCACCATTGAATACCTTTAGCAGTGTCCACTCTGTTGCAAGTGTTATGTGCTTTCATTTAGTTTAATTTAGACCTTGACCCATTACAGAATCAATAAGAGTATTATTTCTAACAAATGGCCTCTCTTCATGATTTCAAAATTGTGGAAATACACTTTTCTTTGCTTTTCTACTCATCATAATCTATATAATAATTTGCTTGTTTATTCACTTGTTATACTTTAGTTAGTTACAGAGGTGGAGTGAGTAAAATTGGAATAAGAGTGAGAGATAAGTAGAGAAAGATGTATAATAAGGCCAAATGTGATTAGTTGAAGGGAGAGTCAAAGAGCAAGAGAAAAGAGGGAGGGAGAAGTGTTCACAACGTGCCATAGGGTGGGGAGGGAAAGAGATATGTTTCAAATACAATATTTAGCAGAGGGTAATGTTCTGGGTGGTGAGGTTAAAGAAAGGCAGGTGGAGAGAGATGGACAGGGGAGGCAGTTACATTGAGAGGAGGTGGGGGTGGCAGATAGTAGTTGTACTGTAGAGATACATTGATAGCAAGTAAAAGTAGATATAAACAACTTGACTGAAATGAAATGAGTTTTGTTACTAAAAATTGTAGCGATGATGGTGTGTTGATAGTGAAAAGTGTTTTTGAAAATACAAACTTTTCTCAACAACACTAAGAGTAAAAGATGTTTTATATGACACATTCTACCAGTGTCCGAAGTTTGAAAGTATTTAGTTACAAAAAATTAATTTCTCGATCTGCCGTTCAAAGGGAAAAGATCCATATATATATATATAACTGAGATATGTTTTGACCAAAGATTGATCCAGGCCATGTCTAACTTAATATCACCACCTGATAGCATTATCTAAATCCTTTTTAAGTCAAGTTTTGTGGTATTATGGTCCATTCAAGTAGTGAGTTGTTGAGTTCAATGGGTAAAGATCCACACACACACACACATATATATGTTCGTTCACCTTTATACTTTAGTTTGTTAGAGAGAAGGAGATGGAGTGAGGAAGAAGAAGAGGGAATGTGAGAGAGCAGATAGCCAGCCAATGAATTACGCTGTCACTCATGTGGTTAGTGGAAGCGAGAGGTGACGCGAAAGAGAGGAATGTTAAAGAAATGAAGAGGGTAATTTCAGGGTTAAAAAGTTTGTTGAAGAGGTTGAAAGAGAGAAATATAAAGTGCTTATCATCATCATCATCGTTTAACGTCCGCTTTCCATGCTAGCATGGGTAGAGGGAAATTGTAAAATCATATAATACATTATTGTAACTGAAAGTGAAATAACTTAGCAAAATAAAAAGAAAATCATTCTTCCTTTCTTTTCTGTTCTGTGGAATTTCCATGGTTTCCATTAGTAAATATAGTCCAATGGTGAGATATTCAAGAAAAAACATTCCAAAGTTTCCACACATTTGAAGTTTATAATGAGGAATAATATTAATTATATCAGAAGTACACTTTCTCTTTGCCTTTTTCTGAGCATGCTTCCACAGAAGCCTTGCATCCACTATAGACATTGGCTCTTGCTGATCTCCAATTCACATTTTCCCTTTAAATCCATTACAAATCCCTCTTCTTAATACTGCCAGTCTTCTAGACCTAAACTCCAAGTTGGAAATAGTAGCAAGAGCAAAAATATATTCTTAGATGTTGGTTGGGGTCATCCTGAAAGTTTGACATGTTAACATTCCCACCTTTGTACTCATTCAATGCAATGAAAGCCTGTCAGCTCTACACATTAGCATTAGGTTTTAAAGTACACAAAACATCAAATGGCATTTTATGTGCTACTTCTCAGAAAAGCCAGACCCTTCATATTTTCTCAGACTATTGACCAATGTCTCTCTCTCTATCTCATACAATCCCTTATATTTAGGTCCCAAGATGAGCAAGAAAGATAAAATGAGAAGTTAAGAGTAGTAGGCAGAGAATGAATATGAGTAGGTCCAATGACATCTCTTGTTATACAGCTAGCATGAACGATAGTGAAATAAATAAGTGGGTATCAAAGAAACATTAATATAGACTTGATATGATATATATCATGTCTCACAGCCTCCATTTTTCAATGCTCAATTTGCCAAACTTGCATAGGTGGTCTTTCATCAATTATGAGATCAGTCTTTACAACTTCATCCCAAGTTTTTCTTGGGCTCTCTCTTTACATGGCACTTCTTTATACAACTTTCATCTTCCATTACATCACATTGTTGGTATCAGTTTTGTCATGTCTTGTAAATTTGTACCCAATTTTTCTCTGAGCTCAGTTTGCTCCATTGCTTGTGTACACTAATATTACACATTCAGTGAAATATATCATGCCATTTCATTTCTTCCTTGTTTTTCTTTTTCTACAAATCATCTGTTTTCAAGACTCAAACCCTGATATGCATCATCACAATTTTGTGCTTCATACAATCTATCTTTTACTCTAAAAGAGAAGCCCTTTGTTGCTAGCAGAAGTAATAGCTCTTGGAAGCTTTTTATCTAAACCCATTGTTACTTCGGTTTTCAGAACACCTTTCCCTCATTGCTATTTAGGTCACCTAGGTACCAAAAGCTATCAACTACTTATAGACATCCTTCCAAGCATCTGATAAAATTTCTTCGTATGAGGCAGGTGCAAATAATAAGTACTAAGTCTATGCTGTTAACCTACTTGTGATTCCACCATACAGCTTGTATCCATAGTTTACACAGTATTTAAAGTATCCAGATGTTTATCTAAACTCCAAGTTGGAAATACTGGGTCAGTGCATTCCAACTTCTTTGTGTCCTTGATGGCAGTTAGGTCCTATTTTCTCTGCTACTTACTAATATTTTAGCCTTTGCTAAGTTTAATTGAAGGCTTTTGAACTATGTTTTTATATTTGAATTTCTTGTCTAGTTCTACTACAGATTTACAGATAAGAACTAGATCATCAGTATATGAGTTTCTGTGGACAGCTGATCTTAAACTCTGAATGAACAGAAGGGAGCTGAGGATTGTGCCTTGAATTTAGCACCAATGCTAAATTCATTCTGACAAATGGATGTTTCATTTTGTGTCAACTGGAAAATAATTTCTATATTTAATAGTATTTATGCTTTGCTTTTATGTTTTCTTTAAAAAATCTATGCTATTATCATAATTGCCAGGCTCCAACTAACTCCCAAACTACAGAACAAGAAAAAGGTGCTGCACCAGAACTTGCTGATATCAGCCCACTGCCAGTTGAAAATCAGGAAACTGAAGGTATTTAATCTTCTATTATTATTCAGTTTAAATTCCGCTGAGTTTGACTATGCCTTTCATCCTTTTGGGGTAGATAAATTAAGTACCAGTGAAACAGTGAGGTCGATGCAA
>NC_068999.1:26269593-26272008 GCF_001194135.2 Octopus bimaculoides | reverse complement strand
TTTTATATATATATATATATATATATATATAAAAGCTACATGTGGAGGTGCATGGCTTAGTGATTAGGGTGTTGGATTCATGATCATAAGATTGTGGAAGCTACATAATATCAAAAAAAGAAAACATCCTGGGTGAATCTGAAAGTATAAGCACTCGCTTGATTTATTGAAACGACTGTTTCTAGGTATTGCCTGTCCCAAAAGTTTAGAATTGATTTGATTTGTTTGTTCAAATTGCAATTACTATCTGAAGTATGAACTAGAGTGAAAAAAAAACAGGAATACATTCCTTTAGAGTGAACACCATGTGAGTTGAATTTAGTTAGTGTTCCCTCTCTCTCCCTTTGTGGAAACCTTCAGGTGTGTATTTATACTTGCACCTGCCTGAAAACTGTTGTTTTATGTGTCCCATAATTTTAGTGGTTCAACAAATAAAGATTGATAAAATATGTACCAGACAGAAAGTTATACTGAGAACCACCTTGAATGTGGTGCATCAGCTGCAGTCCAATGACTGAAACAAGTATAATTTATGTCACCCAGTCATTTCAAATAAATGACAAAATACATTTAGTTTTAAGTTTTTAATTTTCATTGAATTAAGCTGATTCTGTCTTAAATCTGAAATAGTGTTTAATTCTTAATGAATATACATAAACATTTTCTCATTTGCATTAATGCACATTGTCATGAAAGGCTTTGAATTCATGACTTTGTTGCTGAAAAGAAAGCTTCTAGTTCCTACATATACTTGATGGTTAACTTTACAGAATGTTAAAACTTTTAGGGCCATTTATATACAGTTGAATTTCTGCGTGAATATGAATTACCTTGAATTGAAAAATGTTTGTAAAATGCTTTGCTAAAAAGTTAACTGGTATTGAATATAGTGTAAATTTTACTGCTTTCTCTCACATTAATTTACTGTCATATACATGTTAATATTACAATAAATTTTCACTTACATGTAGTAACCATTTTGCTTTATTCATAGCTTTGAATTTGGTGGAATTCTGAATTTGTGGCCACATGGCCCACCACATTGTGCATTGTTTGCCATTCCACATCCTTCAACTGGAATGTTATAAAAACCAAGTGTTTCAAGACGAAATTCAAAGTTGAGCATTTGTAGTTCATAAGCACCAAGTACAGACTTTGATGTGAATAAGTTTTGTACTTTACATATGCATATATTTTGCCTCATCTCAAAATGTAAACTGTTACTGATACACCACAATTCTTATGCTAACAGCTGCTGATTAAACACTAGTTTTGCCTTTGTCAGTATTTACACAAAGAAGATAGCTAATGTGTATTCGTTCTTCATTTCTTTACACCAGTTCACAATTTTTTTTACTTATTTTTAAACAGTATTATAGATCTGTTATTATCCAGAATATTTCTTTTAGTAAAATTAAAGTGTTGATTCTGGAGTTATTCTTGTCTTTTCTCATCTTATTTTCATACATCATCCTATTACAACAATTGCTCGAAAAGACAATCTTCTTCATTCCAGTTAGAATTTATTACAAAATAAATTGTTTAATCAGATTTTAATATTTTACTCGATGCAAAAGCAACCTCCGGGGGGGGGGGGGCGTTGTTTCTTTCTTTCTATAGGGCTAATAGTATAGAAAAATTATTGGAGTCACTTGAAACCCTGAAGTTGAATATTGTTGTTTGAATTTGATTTGCAGGACTGTTTTTCAATTATGAATAAGCATAATTAATTGGGGGAAGTTTGGAATTATATTAGAAAACTAGATAAGGAAACAAAGTGCTCAAAAATTGTATGCTGGATTATAAGCACTGCAAAATCTTTTAATGTAATGTCGTTTAAGGTGAATCAGCCACATTCCAGATATCGATGGTTGGAGAAGATTCTTCTGGCAATAACAATGATATGGAAGCAGCCAACACTACTTATAATAAAGGACTGATGTCGAAACTTTTGGACCAAGTTGTCACTCAGACTAAAGGCTATACTGTGGAACGTTTAGAGAAACTTTACAGTGTATTCAGTCAATGCATTTATCAGCAAAGGAACAATCCTGACAAAGTTGATCTCTGTGTTGTAAGTAGTTTTAAGTTAAATATACATTTATTAACTAAGCAAAAAAATAAATTTCATTGAAATTATAAAACTACAATTTTTTTTTTGTTTCTTTTTAGAATATGGAACAAAAACTGGTGCAATACACATCCCAACACCGTGCCCGTGTCCGGCCCTCTGTAAATATCACTTGAATTATCAAAGTTTTACTCTGCAGGGTTGAAAAGAAATTGTCTTTTTTTTTTTCTAAATAAAAGTTGGGTAGGGTTTTACATTAAGATACCATTCATCAACCCACACACACACACACACTTTTTTTTTGTCTGTCTGTCTATTAAAGCTGAAAAAATCTCCCAAATTTA
>NC_068999.1:26253264-26268716 GCF_001194135.2 Octopus bimaculoides | reverse complement strand
TGTAAATATGACATCTTTAAAATACTAAAATGTAACTTACAATGCCTCCAGCTGCACATGCTGCCACAAGCCCATACTGCCCACCTTCTTTGTGTAAACGATTGGCTGCTGTAGTAACTAATCGCACTCCAGTTGCACCAAATGGGTGACCAATAGATAAAGAACCTCCCCACAGGTTAAATTTTGAAAGATCAGGAGTTCCAACCTATTAGAAAAAAAAAAAAAACATTAATAGTAAGAAATCAGCTGTATGTTTGTAAATAAAACAAACAACCAAAAAATATTCTTACTTTTGAACTGCGTCCCATATAGGTTTTGGCAAACCAGTCAGAATCCATTGCCTTAAGATTGGCCAGGATTTGTCCCTGTGGAGAGCAAAATAACTTTTTAGTTTTCTCATACCAAAATATTCACAACTCATTTTATAATTTTTGTCTGTATAATAAAGAGAAAAAAAAAATTTCCAAGAACTTACTGCAAAGGCTTCATGATATTCAAATACACTGATATCACTTAATTGGAGACCTGCTTTCTCAAGGACTTTAGGTGTTGCATATGCTGGACTACAAGATAATTATTATTCATTTTAGACACTGCCACAAAAATACTTCCAGTTTTGAAATATTTAAAGTTTTTTTTTCTCCTTTTTAAAATTTTAATAACAAACTCTTCATTTCACTCATCAATCCATGTAGATTTAAAGAATTCATATCCCTAACAGTCAGGGAAGGTGCAGTTTGAGGCACCAGTTAAGACAAGTTGAATTTTAAATGAAAAATTTAGAGCTCATGATTAGAGCTGAGAGTTTCAATATGAATCAGACCTACCTCAGCAAACTCATCTTATTGTGTAAAAATGCAAGCATGTTTCAAACTAGACTTTTTAAAATTTTATTCGATGATTTTTGTTTATTTATTTTATTTATTTTTTTTTTGTAAGAAAATAAATTAATTTCTTCAAATTGCTTTCTCCTTGATGACTTAAAGCTTTATATATGTATATTTATAGATAGATTTCACTTACCCTAGAAGAAGTTGATCTTTAGGATCTTGAGAGACATAGACAAAATCTCGTAGGTATGCTTTGGGTTTGAAGCCCATGGCTAAGGCCTTTTCTTCTGACATCAAAAGGCAAGCTGAAGCACCATCAGTCTGAAAATATTAACTGCATCAGTTACGCCATTTCTTCAAATTGAAATCTGTATACAATTTAGCTTCAAATAACTCAAAACATTGATATGTCTGTTTTCATATCCTCATAAATTAGGCCTGTGTTATTTTGTGTTTAGTACAAGCTATTTTTTTTTCAGCTTTAATTATTTTACAAGTTTGTTGTAGTTAAATTTTGCACTCATTATAAAATACCAACTAGTAACTCTTACCTCATAACACTTTTCTCAGTCTTTCATTACAATTAAGATTCATTCAGTTTTTCCTTGTCAACCTCGGAATTTACTCAGATTGGTCTTTAATATATGTAAAGTATAGTTATATTCTGTTTTATACATAAATAACTTTATAGTGCTCGAGATGAAACCAAGTCTAGAATGTGAATTTTTTTTCTTATTGGGATTAGACCATAGAGTCTAAAGTAGGAAGAAAAAATCTACACTAATGTACTTTTTCTGAAATCAACTGACACTGGTAAATCATGTAATAAGAATATTATTGATAGCAGTCGATAGAAATAGGCTATGACTGTTTCAGTTGATTTATTGATCGAAGCTGTTGATGGCTTATGTTTTTTTTTTTTTTAAGAACACATAGTTAAAGAATTCCTCAAACATTTCTAGGTATCTGTACAAAATAAAATATTTAAATGAGTTATGAAAATTTCAGGCTCAGTGAGATTTTGCATTTGAGTAACCTTTAGTCAGCTCTATGCAGATTAGTGGTGCCTATGTTGCACAGGATTGATATGCTCGCCATTCATTTCAATTATTACAGGCTATTATTTAAGACTTTTTACATTTAGCTTTATTTAAAAACTGATTGGTTGCTACATAAAGCAGAATAAGTGATTGAATTGAAAATATTTAAGAGGATGAAATTTAGCCCTAGATATTAAAAGCCCTTAATACAGAAGGTGTTCTTTGGCTAACTTGTGTATACCAGGTGGTATACCAAAGCAATTGCAATCTTGGGTGATCATCTCAGATTTTAAAAAGGGAGACACGAGAACGCATGATTTATAGAATCTCTTTGATGAACCTCCCCAGTATAGTCTATACTAGGTATCTGGGAAAGAGACATAGGGACAAGCTAGCTGAAAAACAGTGTGGTTCCCATACTGGATGCTGCACAACCAAGTAGATATTCATTCTATAGTAGGTGTCTGAGAAATTGTGGGAACATTATCAAGAAGTGTAGGCTTGCTTTGTAAACCTCATAAATGCATATGACCACATGCCAAGAAGCATGCTGTGGAGGTTTTGTAAGAGTTTGGGATTAATGGGCAACTTCTGATTGTTGTGAAGTCCTGAATGCTCAAATGTTTGCATATGTATAAATGATGCTGAGTCAAAACCTTTCGACATGGGTGTTGGACTTTGGCAAGAGTATGAATTGTCACCTATTTTTATGAACTGGATTGATATTTGCAGAAGACCTGGTTCAACACAAAGTGATCTCTAGCATGCCCTGAATAGGTTTGTAAGGCAGGGATGAGAATTAGCATTGATAAGACAGATATCAGTCCTCTCTAAAAGGGCTTCCCAGTGCATCCTGTATGTTAGTAAAATATAATTGAGACAAGTGGAGGAGTTGAAGTATCTCAGGGCCATATTCATGGGTGGTGAGAAGCAGGAGGCTAAACGGGATGCTAAAATTGCAGGTGCTGGCATAGTGATGTGCCATGTCCAGCATTTGATCCTCAGAAGAGAGGTTGGTAAAAAATGCCAAACTTATCTTCATTGCCTATCTTCATCTATGGTCATAAATGTTGGGTAATGACCAAAAGAGTATGATTGCAAATACAAGTGGCTGAAAATGGATTCCTTCGGGATGTGTAACTCAAAGATCAGGGGGTCTCTCCATGTTGAGCAGCCACTTCAGTGCATTAAGAGGTCACAGCTCTGGTACTACAGACATGATTAGAATGTTGTATGAATTATTTACAAAAAGATTTCTTCAAGCCGAACCAACTGGCAGGATATCTAGGGGTAAACCAAGAATGAGATGGCTGGATAATATCCATAGTCTCAGTTGATCATGTTTCTAAATAGGATCCAGTGAAGATGTTTGAGGACTCTAACCCACAACCCTCCCAGGTATGGTGGGTAGAGAAGATTGATTAACTGACTTTCAAAGGAATCTTAAGACCAGCTGATGATTTACAAGAGCAAATATAACATAACTCAGCATCTATACAAATTAATCGGGTCTGTCTGTGGAATGACATTCTTGAGATTTCACCAACACAGTATTAAATGGCAGGCATCGACACCAGACACTGAGGAAAAATCAGAGTTGCCAGTCTCTCACCATTGAATCACAGACCATTACCACACATATGTGCTCGGGGCATATTGTGTGGATGAACATCATCATCATCATTATCATCGTCGTTTAACATCCACTTTCCATGCTGGCATGGGTTGGACTGTTTGACTGAGGATTGGCAAGCCAGAAGGGTGCACCAGGCTCCAATCTGATCTGGCAAAGTTTCTACAGCTGGATGCCAACCTGACACCAACCACTCCATGAGTGGAGTTGGTGCTTTTATGTGCCACCAGTACGAGGGCCAGTCAGGCGATACTGGCAACGAAAACACTCAAAAGGTGTTTTTTTATGTGTCACCTCCATGTGAGTCAGTCTGGCAGCACTGGCAACAACCACACTCAAATGTTTTTCACGTGCCAGTAAGGCGATGTTGGCAACGATCACGCTCGATTGGTGCTTTTTACATGCCACTCAGCAGCCCTGGCAACATCACGCTCGGATCGTGCTTGTAACGTTCCACTGGCACGAGTGCCAATCAGGTGGTACTGTCATTGGCCACATCGTGATTTTGTTTCACTTGCCACAACAGGTCTTCGCAAGCAAAGTTTCTTGTCCAGTGAATGAAGGGTACTCATAAGTGGGCTGGTTATACACCACTGGCATAGGCCAAGGGTTATGGTCTCACTTGGCTTATCAGGTCTTCTCAAGCACAGCATATCTCCAAAGGTCTTAGTCACTAGTCATTGCCTTGTTGAGGCCCAAAATATAAAGAGCTGCCTTAAATTAGAGGGATTTTGTTAAACAATGCAAAATATTTCAGATATGGCAGATTATTCATATTGGATTGAAACATATATATAAGGGTACCCTTTTAAACCAAGCTAGAAGGTGATACCATGGAAATGTGCTCTTTCTAAAGCAAGCTGTAGTAATCATAAAGAACTGTAGATACATAATCTTGAGCTAATAACCATATAGAAAGCCCTCATGTTCATATTTTAGTTGATGTTAAAATAGCTTTACCAGCTAAAACTTACCAGAAATGAAGAATTTGCTGCAGTGATAGTACCATGTGGTTTAATAAAAGCTGGTTTCAGTTTTTGTAGTTTTTCCATAGAAGAAGGACGGATACCATTGTCCTTCACAACCATTTCAGCCTTGCCTGGAATTACAAAGTACAAGAAACTATAAACATTATGTGAAAAGTGATGAGTTAGAAAAACTTTAATTTTCATTTCATAATTCTTTTCTTTATAATATAACTGTTTTATGATGTTAAGCATATTGCTGAATTGAAGACAAAAATAATTTCCAGACTGATTCTATTATGACCTGTCAGGCAAAAAGTGCTACAATTCTAGAAGAGAGAATTTCCATCATCACTGCAGTTCTCAGACATTGTTGTACAAAATAACTTTCAATTTGACATAAATGCCATTAGTAAAATGAAAGCCCCAGGTTATCAAATAAAAATAACATTGGATTCACTCATTTGTCATGTTGAATCATTTGCTTACATCAGTAATTTTGTTTGACAGTTACAATCTCAAAAATGAAAGACACTTGCCCAAGGACTCCAATGTGTCTTATAGGGCAACCTCCAGTCATTCAGTCAATGCTTTATAAGTGAATTTGATGGACAAAAATTGTATGGAAGCCTATCACATTTGTGGATATTGACATTGTGATATTACTTTAATAGTGTTATGATGTTTACATTCCTTGTTGACATTATGACTAGCCACATTGTGCTTTCAAAGACCTGTGGGATAATAAATCCCTGACTTGAAAGACATAAGGGTTCTATGTGTAAAAAGAACATCCAGCTGTAAAATGCAGCATCAAATAAGCCTTCATCCAACCTATGCTAGCATGGATAAACAAACTTTAAAATAACTGCAATTGATGATAATACTCCATCACACCAACAAATTTACAAGGGTCGGCTGAAAAGTTCATAGGCTGACCAAGATGCTCTCATGGAATGCGACCAAATGAGGTTTATTATTCAACATAGTCCCCCTTGTGGTCCACACACTTCTTCCATTGGTGTTGCAGTACTTGGATCTCATTGGTGAAAAAGCTTCAATCCTGTTGGTTAAAAATGTCGTCAACAGCAGATATGATATCATCATTGTGATATTGGTTCCCAGCCAAGTGTTTTTCATGTTGAGGAACAGATGATAATTAAGAGGATCACAGCAACTATTGAAAACAAGGACTTGTATGCTAAAGCATTGTCTGGATGAAACAAGACCCCTTTTGTCAAAAGGCTTGCTCTTCATAGCCTTTTGTAACTGCTTCACCAAGTTGGCATAGTACTCTCCATTGAAGGTGTGGCCCATTTGAAAACAGTCAATAAACAATGCCTTTCATATACCCAAAAAACAGGCCATCATCTTCCCTGTAGATGAAACTACCGTGGCCTTCTTAGGAGCATGAGGAGTGTTTCCACTGCATGGATTGTCTCCGTCTCTGGCTGAAAGTGATGAAACCAACTCACATCCTGAGTTAGAAAACATTCAAGGAAACTAATTGGATCTACCTCAAACAATGTCAGATTATTTCATGATGTGATCAGTCTGGTGCACTTTTTATCAGGTGTCAAGACATGGCACCCACTAAGCACAATGAATAGGATATTGGCTTTTTGATTTATAGTCAGTTGCCTGTTATTTATTACTATGTGGTGAGCACAAAGTTTTCCTCGATAGTGGCAGTTGTAAGACGTCCACACGTTGGGTCATCTTCAGGACTCTCCCTTCCTCTCCTAAATTCAGTTGCTCACTTCTGCATTGTTGATAAAGCTGGAACAATGTAGCAACCATGGCAGCATGAATGTCTTTGGGGGACTAAACCATTTTACTGCTGGCACTTGATAGCACCACAACACCAAATTTTGTCCATTTTCAAGAAGTCCTGCTACTTAGTTACTTTTGAAGTCTTTGAACAGTCAGATGTCAGTTTACCTAGAAAAAACAATGCAAATAAAGAAGTGTTGAAATGAATGAATGCAAGATTTCACAGCTCTAGCATCACTCCTTCATCGTCCACCTATGAACTTTTCAGTTCACACTCATATGAAATATTTTGGGAAAATTAAAATTTTCTGATTCCTTATATCTTTATATCTTCTTTGTCCTATAATTCAGTTAATAAAATATATCTGGGTCATTGAACTTTGACAAAATTCAGCAAACTTTCATTCTCAGAATTTGATGGAAGGAATGAAGTCTTCAGATGAGCAAATAGTGAAAATTCAAGCTGTGTACCGGAGATAGCTTATTTAAAAACCATTATTTTGGCCATTACTTCAATGATTGATTAAAAGCAAACTATTCTTACCTGCTACTTTATAGGGAACAATATCGGTAAGCAATCCTTTGTCAGAAGCTTCTTGTGCAAACATATGTGACCTTTGGGCATATTCATCCTGTAATTAAAAAAAAAAAAAAGTAATTTCAATAAACAATGGTAACACTTGACAAAATTTAGTTATTCCAAGTTTCCAAAAAATTACCTGTTCTTGGCGGGAGACAGAAAAAGCTGATGTTAGTCTGTCAGCAGAATGGCCCATTGTTTCTCCAGTAGAGAATTCAGACACTGATGGAAGCTGGGGTGAATAAAAGAAAACAAAAAGCAATATTACATGCATCTTGAAAATTACAAAAGAAAGGTCAGTATCTAACCAGAAGAAGGAATTGGTAGGAAATATGTCATGAAATATAGCAGTAATGTTTCACATAGAGATTTTACTAATAACAATTTCCTGACAATGTCAGGCTAAGAAATACGACAATGCTATAAGTTACCTTGAAATGAATAGACAAGTTGCTCAGAATAGCAGATAAAGTTATTTACAGATGCAAAGAGTTTTTATTATCATTTTTTAAATATCTAATCTATCATACCATTCTATATTTCTATAAATTTTCTAATTGCAAGAAAAATCAATTTTTGAGTAGAAACGTTGCCACCAATTTAAAGTGTTTTAATATTCAATTGAAGTAAATAAGCTAGTAAAATATAGATGGAAATAACAGTTTTGTCAAGTTGTGTAATAATTACAAATATAACTCACATCAGGAGTCAGAGAAGAAGGGGTCAACATTTGGCTGATCAAAGAAAGCTTCTGGGGAAGCTTTTTAGCTTTGTTTAGCGACAGCAACAGCTTCCTCATTTTACGACTCAATCGGATTGGAGCATCTGACAAAAACTCCACACCACCAGCAATAACAGCATCACAGTTCCCTGAAGCTATTAACCCTATAGCTGGAAAAAAAAAAGAAGGAAAACATATATTTCACTACTGGAAACAATACATTTGGTAATTGACATTGAAATAATACTGTACTCTTTTTCTTTCTATATAAACAATTCAAACAGCTCTATTCTAGATTAAGAGAAAAACTGCTAATAACCTGAAGTAATTGCTTGGTTTGATGATATACAAGCTTGGGTGACTGTGTGGGCAGGAATTTTGTCTGAGAAACCAGCTCCTAAACTTGCCTGAAAAGAGAAAGTAAAGTGAAAAGTAAAGGATTTGTAAATTTCGGCAGCAAATAAATCAAAGGAAAACAAATACTCACTTCTCTTGCTATGTTGCTTGTTTTCACTTCTTGTATTACAGTACCCATGATAATATAGTCCACAGCATCTGCCAAAAAAGAAAATCAGACAATCATTTAATAGTCACAATTTAACTGTAAAATATAAAATGGTAAGCATTTAGAAACATTCTGAATGAGGAAACAAAATCTTTGCAAAAAACAATATGACCAACTCCAACAATTGTTATACTTAACAGAATGCAATAATAAAAATATACCCACAGCAGCAGGTTTCTCAAATCAACAAAACTAATACATATTCTTGAATCTTTCCTTATAAAACATGCAAGAGGGGCAGCTTATGCCAAACACTGACAATAGACCATATAAACAACTAAAACTGCTATTACTCCCAGGAAATACAACTTAACATTATCAAACCGTCAGACAAAGCAAAATATAAGAAAGAGTCCTTAGTGATAATTCAATCTTCTAGTGACTCCAATGAGAATACACTTATCTTCTTGGTTGACTGATTATAACTGATAAACAATATTTCTTTGGAAATGATCTAATTATAAATCTCACAGAGAGAATTAAGCAGCAGTGTTACGATAAAGCAGTTGTATACTGTCAACTCTGACAGTCCCAATAAGGGAATCATACTGCTGTTATTTAGCCCTAGGAAGCTGGACCTAAAAATATATATATATTTGTGAGGGTTTGACATGCATCTTCAGCCAGCTTGTTTTGCTACTTCAGGTTGATGACGAGCAATGACTCAGAAACACGTCCCTGAATGCACACTGAGCTGGGTGGGGCTGCTTGTCTCCCCCTCGCAAATATAAGGACACAGAAAATGTGCCAAGGCCGACAGGAAGCAGTCCAGCTTCCTAGGGCTAAATATCAGCAGTATGATTCTCTTGTTGGGACTGTCACATTGAGTTGACAGTATACAACTGCTTTAATATTTCTTTGCTCAGACTGTCTTATTCATCTCAGTCCATCTCACTCTGACCCTGCTTATTTTAATTCCTTATGAATAAGAATTCTACCTGATTGGTGGGTTTCTTGAAGCTAGTGTTGCAAGTAGCTATAGTCAATTGTATCATAGAACTCAAAAAGATTTCATTCCCTGTATTATATCCATAGTCTTCTTGTATATCAGATAACCATCATGATGTCGTCTAATATGTCTGTTAAAGTAACCAGCTGCAATACCAGACTCGGCACCATTTGTTATTGAGATAGTCTGCAAGAAGACCTCATAGAAACAGTCCTACTACTTGATTGGGGTGCATGTGCAGAGATCATAGTTGTCATGTCGCTTATGACATGTTGAAGCTTAATTATTCTGTTAATTGTCAAGAATTTGAAACTGCTTCCCAGCTTGATAAATTAGACAATAATAAAGTAACTGCAAATTACTTATGGCTCTTAACTTATTCCATGTAATTTTGTTGTGTCTAGGAAGAGTCATTATGCCAATATTATAAACAGAATGTGAAACAGTTCAGAAACAATTATGTATCATCATCTGTTTTAGCTACTCTCACCTGCCCATTGTTGCTTAGAAACTTGTAAAAAGTTGGTTATAAATATCTTATAGTAGCTAGTGTCTACACAAACTTTCCTTACTCCCAGTATTTCCTTTCTCTCCATTAAACCTAATATAGCAGGCACAATTCAAACTATAATAAACAAACATCTAATAATATGAAAAAATAAATTTACCTTTTGACAAGTTTGTTCGCTTAACTAAACCACTACAAAAAATAAAATACAATATATCAAATATTATTCAAAGGATGTTTCTAAATAAAATATTAAGTAAATTTTTACTACTGATTAAACAAAACTTCTAGTTTACTATCATCAGTTAAAACTGACTAATTTTCTTAATATTTATTATTAAAACCTTTCAGAACTTTTGAGAATAAACTTTTGTAAATACCAGTTCAATGTTCATTGCTTTGATGAGGGCATAATGATAAAATTTTAAAATTATATTGTTTATCCATTTACCTATAATATAAAATATATTCAGCTTAAAATACAAAGAGTCTTTGAGAAAATTAGAAAGTCATTAAAGTTATCTCCATTTTCAAGAAAATAAATCTATTGAGTACTTTTTAAATGAGCAAATTATTGAACTTTAGGTTATCTTTCTCAATGAATGTTTCATAAATAATTTTTTAATATTGTTTAGCTACAAACTTTAATTTTTTAAATATTTTATTTCACATTCTGCAAACTTAGTTTATACAATATTTACACTGACACAGAAGACTTCACCATAAACAACACTCCTTGTGATGTATCTTTCTGGATGAGTTGAAGATATGTCAGCTACTTCTAGCAGGTTGAGCAACCACATAAAATCTCCCATATTTATGAGTATGTGTAGATTAGTTATATTTGTGGCAAATGAAGAATGTCAAATTATTTTGATAACAATTTTTGTCTCAAATATTAACATAACATCCCAGTGAAATATCTTAACGGAAACTTCTTCATACATAAAGCAGTAACTGACAAGTTTCAGTGAATTATTTTTCATTCATAATAAGGAATGTTTCCATGACTTATCTTTGGAGTTTCACAATTGTTTTGTAACAAATATTTCTCTACAAAATAATGTTTATCTTACAGATAGCAAGACTGACTGTTTTACTGAATGAAGGGCTTTGTAAATTAGTTTAGCCATCTCAACTACAAATAGTTTTAAGTGGAAGGAAATGCATTCAATAAATTGAAAATGGTTTACAGCAGAGTTTTCTGTTTTGCCTTCCAGTTTCCTTCTGTTCGTCTTTTTCCTTTCTTCACACATCCCTATTTCTTTTTTAGTTTTTGGTGGCATGTTAGGAAACAATAAACTTTGACCAAAAATAAAACACCTCCCTTAATTTTCTGCTGAACAATAATGTTAGAAATGATATTATAGTGGAACATTTTCAAAACTACAAAATGTCTGGTTTCATGAAATCATTGAAATAACATGCGATGAACAGAAGGGAAACATGATTTTTATAATAATATATATTCTGGGAGAATTGAATATAATTGAAATAATCCCTAAAATTCATAGAGGCTATTGGCAGTCTATTGGCAAAATTATCTTTAAAAAAAATAAGAGTTTGTTGGTGTCCAATAATAATAGTGAAATTATTGTGTATAGTGCTCAGGTGCACTACAACTCATCAAAGGTGCATGTACAGTGCATAGAATTATGTACAAAAGCCAGGAAAGTGAACAGTGTATGAGTCATGATGTACATATGTGCATGCAAATGGAGGGGGATACATCAAGTGTAGTGTTGGTGAATTTCAGGAAGCATGGAGGTTTTAAAGGATGCAATGTCTCGGCAACTAACAACATGCAGGTAGTTTGTTCCATGCTTCAGCAACTCTGAGTGTGAAAAAATATTTTCGAGAGTCATGAGAGCTGTGCTGTTTTCTGACTTTGTAGGCATGCCCACGTGTGTTAGACACCTGGAACTCAAAAAGGTGCTCAAGGTGGTTGTTGGCATGATGGTTAATAATTTTGTGGGTGTTTACCAAGTCAGTTGCCAGATATCGAAGCTTCAATGTATCTATACTCAGGGAAGCAAGGCATTCAGCATATAGTAGATACCTGATGGAGGGGATTCACTTGGTTGCATGTCTCTGAACAGTTTCCAGGAGGTCAATGTCCTGAGCAAAATAGGGGTTCCAGACTGGTGATGCAAATTACAAGTGTGGCTGCACCATAGCCATATACAGCCTTAAATCGATAGCTGAGCGCAACCGACAAATGTCTTGCTGAGTGATGCCAAGACGCCCTGGCCTTCTTGACAATTTTAGAGATTTGCTTTGTCCAGTGCAAATTGCTGCTGACAGTAATGCCCAGGTCACAATAACAAGACTTCTTGATATTAGTGTGTGGAGAGAGTATGTGGATGCTGGGTAAAGGACATTTAATATTTCAAACAGGTACTTTTATTTTAAAAAAAGGAATTCTTTGAAAAATGGTTGATCCTAAATTTTAGATATTCCTCTCCCAGAATACATTGATATAATCACTTTTTACTATTAATCTCTTTATACTGGATATTCATTGATGTATCTTTCTGTATAGTGATGACCAATAAATCAATATACTGGAACAAAATCTGATCTAGATCTATAAAGGGAACAATATACTGGCTCCTTACTCAAGAAAACTTTCTTAAAATAGAAAGCAAATTATGGTTTTAAGATATATGCAGAAATATGCAGTCAAAAGTCAACTGAAATTCTCAGCTCACTTCACTTCTCAGAAAATGATCTAAAATTTTTTTTTTTTTCTTAAAGGAAAGTGGATTGATAAAAGCATTGGACAAAATGCCTTGTAGAATTTGCCTTTTATCTATCTGAGGTAGATAAAAGAAAGTACCAGTCAAGTATTGGGTTTCATGATATTGACCAATTCCTCTCGGCTAATTTTCGGGCCTTGTGCCTATGCTACAAGCAAATCTTATATACTTTACATAATTAGTATAACAAAACCTTCAACCAATTAAATGACAAAATAGCAGCAGTTTACCAAATACTTCATCAAACTGTGTAAAAGACTAGACTAGAAATTAGACATTTGAAACTTTTAAATGAGGGAACATGAAAGTTTCCATCTGCAGAAATCTCAGATTTAGTAGTACTTTGATCTAATTCAGAAAATCAATTTTTATTTATTTATTTGGCTATATAAAGCTTACTTACAGCAATGCATTTCGAGCTAAATCATGAGGCATAAGGTTAACATAGGTTGTTCCAGAGGTCAAAAATGGAATACGGATACCTTCTACTAATACAACATTCCGAACACCAGGTTTTGAAAGAGTTTTTCGACCTACAAAAGGAAAAATATAAAAATTATCATTAACAACTTTGAAATGAATAAAAGTAATTCTCTTAGCCCTCATGACAAATCTGCCTAAGAGGTACTAAACTTCTAAGAGGGATAATAAATATTGGTGAACATTACTCCACTACAGGTGTGTATTTAGGCATATCTCTAGCATACTGTAGACCATTCTGATATTTTCTCAATGTTTGCGCCAATTATAAACAGCGTTTTTACATTTATACCTGTAGCTTTTAAATACATTGATATTTAAACATCTGGATTTTTTTTTTATACAACAACGCTCAAGATGCATCATGACAGTCATTTATGACATACTGTTATCATTATAGTTACCTCTGTTTAATTTTATAATAATATTAATTTCTTCTCATACATATGTGGCTTGGCTACTGTAATCTATTCCAGTGTATCTCTTATTTCTTTATTGCCCACAAGGGGCTAAACATAGAGAGGACAAACAAAGGGATTACGTCAATTACATCGACCCCAGTGCGTAGCTGGTACTTATTTAATCGATCCCGAAAGGATGAAAGCCAAAGTCGACCTTGGCAGAATTTGAACTCAGAATGTAGCGGCAAACGAAATACCGCTAAGCGTTTCACCCAGCGAGCTGACATTTCTGCCAGCTCGCCGCCTTAACAGTGTATCTCTTGCTAAACAAACACAATCCCGATGTCGTAGTCTATCCTGTAATATTCAGTGCACTGTTTTTACCCAGGGAAAGAGTAGTTGCATATTAACCCTTTAGTATTTAAACTAGCCATATCGGGCTCAAATATTCTACATGTTTAATGATGAAGCCAACCAGATTTGGCCTTTACACCTACCATACAATGTCATTCTAAAAACATACAAAATTACATTGTTGAAATCTCAAAGCTATGAGATAATACATGATTAATTTGAACCAATTTCAATAAATAAGCAATATGTTTGACAGAGTAATCTGAATGCTAAGGGGTTAAAAAGGAACTGATATATAATTTAACATCACATCACACTTATACACCTACAATAAATTTTGGAAGGTTCAAATTGAAAACATTCTTTATTTGTCTTGATTCCCCAACTATGCGTTATGGGCTTAAATATAATTTGAATGCCAATTGAAGAAATTAAATCTAAATAACTATCAAGCAGTTTATTCTAATGTGATTCATGAAAGCTATGTCAGCTATAGCAAAGTAGCACTGGAGACAGTTGAAATTTAAGTTTAAAGTCCCACTTTTTGTAGTCAGTATAAAGGAAAACAGCTACATAAAGCATAATAATACATACAAGCAACTAAATATGTAAACTTTCTTACTTGGAGCAACATTCTGGTGAGCAAACGATACATTGAAACAGCGAACACCTGTCAAGGGAGATACAAAATACAAAAATTGTTATTTTATACAGTGAAGTTAAATGATTTCCCTTCCTTTCTCTATCATTTTTCAAAGACTCAGCCTTCTAATTCCGATTACTGACCAGAGAAACTAACTTCCTAAGTTTCCCATGACACCTTAAAAATTAGGATTAGAGTTAATCAATAAAAGTCAGCAGATGAAAAGATTTGCAGTACTGATTACTGTAATTGAGAATAACCTCAATGGTTTGACATTTTCAGAAATTTTGATCAATCTGATAGCAAAATAAATGGCAATAACTGCTAATAATTATTCAACTTTAATAAACAGCATTGTGCTTGTTGTTGGATAAACGATGAAAATACCTAATCATAAGTTGTGAGTTATATGCATTTACTCCAAACAATTTATCCAGAAGTACAATTTCAATGACTTGAGAGTTAGTCAATACAGGAGCCAGTTTCTTTCCTCTATACAAATAACTTTATCTGTAGCGTTGTTATGTTACAGGTGCTGAAAGTCTTCATAGATAATTAATGATTAAGTTGATGCTTCACATCGCTGCAAAAATATAAGGCTGTGTTTATTCTTCACCCATCTCAGAGTTGGTATAGAGCTGTGAAAACAGATATTAGGAAAATTGCATTGGTTTGAGTATGAAGCTACGAAAACAGCTATAAGAGAAGAATTTGCCACAGACCATAATGAATGGTGTCCAAATTCCGTCTCCTTTTCGTGCTAAAAATGGCTGTTTATAAGGCTGTTGCTGAAAGAACATTCTAGAACTTAACAAATGAACAAGGAATTCTGGTTGGCTAAAATTGGGATCTGCAGGCACAATAAACTTGTGATTTACATGCAATCAGAAATGAAGATGAAGTCAACTATCATCCATATCTAAATCAGAAACAATAACAGAATGTCAGCTTGTTCGATCACATCAAGGCCAAAGTTCTCTATTCAGACACACTGCTCTTCTACTCCTTTCATTGGCTGAAATTTTGAATGTAAAAGATAGTATCAAATGATTCTTGGCTCATAGCAACCTGTAGGGATTGAAAATGTTGGCACTCCATCGTTTACAACGTTGAGGGTTCTAGTTGATCCAATCAACAGAACAGCCTGCTCGTGAAATTAATGTGCAAGTGGCTGAACACTCCACAGACACATGTACCCTTAACATAGTTCTTGGGGATATTCAGCTTGACAAAGCTGACCCTTTGAATTAC
>NC_068999.1:26248468-26253254 GCF_001194135.2 Octopus bimaculoides | reverse complement strand
GATATTCAGCTTGACAAAGCTGACCCTTTGAATTACAGGCACAACAGAAACAGGAAGTAAGAGTGAGAGAAAGTTGTGGTGAAAGAGTACAGCAGGGTTCACCACTATCCCCTGCCGGAGCCTCATGGAGCTTTAGGTGTTTTCGCTCAATAAACACTCACAATGCCCGGTCTGGGAATTGAAACCGCGATCCTATGACTGCAAGTCGCTGCCCTAACCACTGGGCCATTGCGCCGCCACAGGGATTGCAAATATATAGTATCATATAGGTAATGCACCTGAGTCGAAGTGCCATCAATTTACTTTTCCAAAAAATTAGATACTTCAAGGCGCATTAGTTGCTGGTATGAAACGCAGCCAAATAACTTAACTAATAGTTGTTGAAACAAATGACAAAATTACATTTATGTGACTGAACAAGAGACAGAAATAAATCAGGTCAAAGAAAAAATATATTTGTAACTCTGAAGTAAAATTTTTTCACTGCAGTTTCTAGTTTACTGCATCCTATATTTTGACATTAAATCAACAGAGAAGTAGTTAATAAGAGAGTGTCCTCCCACTCTTCCTCAAGCACAATGGCTGCTGCAGTCATTGCTAATACTTTTAATAAATGTGGCGAGTGATGGGGAAAAGCAAAACAAAGCAAAAATAGGTTTAATCATAGAATTAGATGTTAAAACTCACATCATTAACAAGATTTACACTTTATTGAAATAATTAACTGTGAAAAGCATCCAGCCAATGTATTGTAATAAAAAAGAAACCTCTATGTCTGTAGTAAAACATGATTAGCTCCCAGACAGTGCAATGACGTAACTACAAGGACCAGTTCATTGACCTCAATGTTCTCTTTGCAAACACAATTCTCACTCACTCACTCATTCACACACACACACACACACACACACACATACATTCATACACAAACATTCATACATACTCATACACACACACACACAAACACATTCATACATATACGCGCGCACACACACACATATACATATGTTTGTGTGTACCCTTGTCTTGACATCATATAATGACTGTAAACAAACATCAATCTTGCAAGCAATGATGGCTGTTTCCAGTCTTCAATGAAAATATGTCTGGTCATATACTCTTATTTCTGGGAAAGCCATTTCTACTCTAATATTTTTCTACTATTAGTAGATCTACTTCTAGTAGCAAAGTGATAGATTTGAGCTAATCAGAAACATTCATCAATTACATCTTTGTCTACAGAACCAAGTAGAATGAGACTAACAGTCCAATACTGGCAACTGCAAACCTTATGTAGCAAAAAAAATAAAAAGTACGGTAGTATAACAGTATAGGCACAGGCGTAGCTGTGTGTTAAAAAACTTGGTTCAACCAGATACTCCCTGGTTCAGTCCCATTGCATGGCACCTTGGGCAAGTGTCTTGTACTATAGCCTCGGGCTGACAAAAACTGAAAGAAGCCCATCATATATGTGCATGTGTCTTTTTATATGTGTTTGTCCCATCACCACCACCGCTTGATAACTGATGGTGTGTTTATGACCTCGTGACTTAGCAGTTTGACAAAAAAGGATGACAGAATAAGTACTAAGCTTTTAGAAAACATAAGTCTTGGGGGTCAATGTGTTCAACTAAATAACTCTTCAAGATGGTGCCCTAGTATGGCTGCAGTCAAATGACTGAAACAAAAGATTAAAGATAGTATTAATTATAACCAATATTATCATTCCTTAATTATAATTATTTATTGTAAATTAATAGATTCTGAGGAATTTAAAGCAGGTCTGTATTGGCAACTAATAACAGAATAAATTTTATGCCATGAAGAATAATTGTAATTATTTTTTTTTTTGTCCATAATCCCTACATTACATATATTACCAGCCTATTCAGATAAATGGCTCTACTAACAATTCTGTATGTTGAATACAATCTGCATCAGGCAAGCTATTTCCCCCATAAATTTTTTCTCTTTTATGTGTATTGTCCGTACGATACATGAAAATAAAAATTGATAGAAACAGCTGCACTCCAAAGACATGCCAAGGCCATCCAAATGCAACTATAGTACTCCATCATTCTGACCTTTGAATAGTGAAATCTTGATTATCACGGTACTGATACTGAATCAAAATTCTTGTAGTAGACACACTACATGAGGAATTTATCATAAACTCTTGATATCAACCTGCTAGAGACTTTCCCTAATTCTAGGATACAAACTTCCTGTTTTAAAATAATCTCAATTAAAACCTTCCATCAGGAGTGGGTGTGTTGTAAGAAGCTTGCTTCCCAACTACACAGTTCCGAATTTAGCCCTACTGCATGGCACTTTGGGCAAGTGTCTTCTACTATAGCCTCAGGTGAACCAAAGCCTTGTGAGTGGATTTGGTAGATGAAAACTAAAAGAAGCCCATCATATATATGTGCGCGTGTGTGTGTGTGTGTGTGTGTGTGTGTGTGTGTGTGTGTGTGTGTGTGTGTTTATATATCTCTGTGTATGTCTATGTTTGTCCCCTATCACCACTTGGCAACCGGTGCTGGTGTGATTACATTCCTGTAACATAGTAGTTTGGTAAAAGAGACCGATAGAATAAGTCCCAGGTTTAAAAATTGAGTACTGGGGCCAATTGATTTGACTAAAAATTCAAGGTGGCACTCAGGCATGGCCAGTCTAATGACTAAAACAGGTAAAAGATAAAGATCAATTTATGCTCTGAACACCAGCCAAATGACAAAGTTGTTTTATTAAATTCTTCATTATTTTCAATATAGGCATAGCTGCACATTAAGAAGTCTGCTTTGCAACCATGTTGTTTTGGGTTTAATAAAGCTGTGCAGTACCTAGGGAAGTGACTGTTACTATAACCCCAGTAACCTAATGTCTTATGAATAGATTTGGTAGATGGAAACTGAAAAAGTCTGCATTTATATGTGTGCATAAATATTCAAGTCCCTGAACCTTAAAACTGCAAAGTTACTATCGTACAAGTGGTGTTGTTGGTTTGCAATCTTCCATGAAAATATGTCCAGTCATTGTGTTCTCCATGTTTGAAGGACTAGAAAATTTGCCTCACCTATACTAACATGGAAAAAGGACGTTCAAACAATGTGATGGCGTATAGACTTCATTCTGGTGATCTAAATATCTAAACTGATATTTAGATTATTACACTACAAATGTTTACACAAACACACACACACACACACACAACAGCACTCCATTTAATGTTCAGATAACATTCTGTGTACATACGTTATCTACAGTGGCCTCTGTATTACTTAATCTAAGAGATAAAATCTGGACCTGAAATGCATGACTTCAATGGAATTTCGGTTCCTGTCTCACCTGAACCTCTGCAACAAAGACTTTAAATAACTCTCAAACTCCTTCATTAATATGTATCAAACTATCTCTCATCCTACAGCCAGGACAATTTCATTTCATCTCACTCTCTCAACATATCATGAATGTACCAAAAGTTATTTTTTCTCACATCCTCCAACACAAATATCCTGGTTTACACAACAGCTCTCCAAATACTTTAATTCTTTCTCACTCCTAGACTCAGCTATTATTTGGTGTGCATGCTACACATACAATATACATCAAACAGGAATTTCCTTAATAATATCCAGCACAAATTTTGACTTCTGGCCAATCACAAGATGAAAGTGATGATAATGGAAATAGAATGATATTGAGAGTGGCATAAACTAGAACAAAACATATGACTTAAAACAAGGACCCGTCATGTTTGCTACAAAAATCTTAGATATGAAACTAGAAAAATAAAAGAAAAACTGGTCAAGGAGAAGCGGCTTCCTACACATGAGTGAGAGCATTATATAAAAAAATTTATATTTCTGTATATGTGTGTGTGTATATATACACATACACATGTCTATAATGTGTGTGGGTGTGAGATCACGAGGAAGTGTGGCACAACCTCAAGTGATTATGTAAACCAATTCTTGACACTGCAAGGCTTTTCTTCCTGCACTTACTAGTTTTAGAGTGAAAATCAGTGAGGGTAACCTGATCCCACTCTTTAGCCTTGGAGGTCTCACCAAAGTAGCTCAATAGGCTAAGACAGCTGCTAGGTGAATCACTTTACAGGGAGGGAGTTTAGAGAAGGGTGTAAAAGAGGGTACTGAACCATCTGAGGGACTCCATGCCTCTCTCCCAGAGAGTGAGAGAGGGAATATATATATATATATATATATATATGTGTGTGTATGTAAGTGTGTGGCTAAGAAGATTGCTTTCCATGGTACCTGGTTGAGTCCCATTACATGATACCTTTGGCAAATATCTTCTACTATAGTCCAAGACTAACTAAAGCCTTATGAGTGGATTTGGTAAATTGAAACTGAATGCTTACTGTATGTGCATGTGTTTGTTTCTCCTTGTCTAAATCTCACATTGTAGTTCGAAATGTGGGATCTTTTTTAAAACGGGGGGCCACATTTTTCATTAATGTTTTACGTAGTGTTTTTGGTACCAAAAGACTTTCAAACTTCGTATACTTATCTATTTTGTGTTATAGAACAGAAAAATATTTTTGTATTCGAATTTATTTCATGTAAAAAATTGTCTTATTTCGATAATTTCAACCAATCACTGACAAGTATTCAGTTGTTTACATTTACTCCTTTGGTTGATTAAGCCATAGCTTCGTTTTATTTGCTTTTTTCATTTTCTTTTTTTCTTCTTCGTTTTATTTGCTTTTTTCTTTTTAAATTTGCTGTTTTACCCTAACCCTATCACCGATAGAATTGTTTCA
>NC_068999.1:26246591-26248157 GCF_001194135.2 Octopus bimaculoides | reverse complement strand
CTCATGCGCATGCGTAGTCATCGATATCCAAGCTTCGCGCCCTTATTCATTCTCTTTCACGCCGGCCGGTGAAGGGCCCAGACGTACAAGCAGCCTCTCTCCAGCATTCCAACTCTGGAGACAGCTCTTTCCAACATTCCAACTCTGGAGCTAGACAAATAACCACCAACATCATTGACGGCGTCTCAGCAACCAAAAGGGCGAAGTGCTGCCTATTTCCTCTGTAAATAAATATTGTTGTGTTGATAGTTCAGAATCTGCGTTCCGTTGTTTCTTCTAGAAATTTTATGTACGGAAGCGGTATACCTAATGGTGTATAACCACTTTCCTACACTGGTGAAGGCCAACAAGAATGGGTGACACATTGTGCTCTTGAGCAAAACACTTCATTTCATGTTGCTCCTGACTACACAGCTGGCAAAACTGAGTAGTATTCCCTTAACCATTACTAGCTCACTCTTTTACCTACCAACCCTGTAGCTCAGATGGTAAATAATTATTTGCTCTTAACCTATTGGGCTTCTATACTACTTGTCTAAGTCATATTTTCTTTCCTTTTTCTTCTACATTTTGTTTAAGTCATACACTCTTGTTTTTCACACTGATGAAGATCCGTTACCTTAATTCAAAATGCCCTATGAAGATAAAAAATCTTCTCGCATTTATGTATAGAGTGCATTTTGGCAATCAGAGTAGTAACGGCCATAAGATATGTTACTTCACCTATTTTGTTATGAGGTGCTTTGTATTAAAAACTAAGCTATCAATGTGGTCCAACCAATGTGTTGGTTAATCTGTGGTTTTCTTAATTTTCTAATTCATTGCATTAAATACATACATATTATATATATATATAAATATTAATATTTCTAAGTCTCTTTAAAGGAGACTACAGCAGCGGTACTGGATATTAATAGTTATCGCTAAGCCAACATGGCAGTCCCCCAAAAAATAGGATGAATGCTACCGTTGATTAGCTCCAAGAGGCCATCACCTCTAGCTAGCTATGTGACACACGAATCTGTGTCCATTATAACCTTCGAATAGGGGCAGTCAGCCGCTTCCCCTTGCTGGTCTGGCAGCTACAGACTAGTTTCGAGGTATTGCCTCTTATCCATGTAGAGCAGCCGAACCCAGCAGGTGTGTGTGTATATACACACACACGCACACATATCTATATATATATACACACACACACGCACATATATACCTATATACACAAACACACATATATCTATATATACACACACATATATCTATATATATACACATATATCTATATATATACACACACACACATATCTATATATACACACACACACATCTATATATATATACGCACACACATATCTATACACACATCTATATACACACACACACACATATATATATACACACATATCTATATATATACACACACACACACACATCTATATATACACATATATATATATACACATATATATATATACACACACACACACACATCTATATATACACATATATATATATGCACACACACACACATATATCTATATATACACACACATATATCTATATATACAC
>NC_068999.1:26237594-26244096 GCF_001194135.2 Octopus bimaculoides | reverse complement strand
AACCTAGCAGTTGAGGGAACCCGTGGAAGAGGTAGGCCCAGGAAGACCTGGGATGAGGTGGTGAGGCAAGACCTTCGAACATTGGGCCTCACCGAGGCTATGACTTCTGACTGAGACCTTTGGAAATATGCTGTGCGTGAGAAGACCCGGCAAGCCAAGTGAGACCTAAACCCAAAGCCTCTGCCAGGGGTGTAGCCAACCCACTTATGCATTCCCTTCCTTCATTGGACACTAAACTCCGCTTGCGAAAACCTGTTGAGGCAAGTGAAATTGAAATCGAACTAAATTCGATGACTGGCATCCATCCCAACGTCGTCCCCTTCATTGGACACGAAACTCTGCTTGTGAAGACCTGTTGGGGCAAGCGAAATCGTGATGGCACCTGTGCCCAGCATCGCCTTTTTTTTGTTTGTTTTACTGAATCACTCAATATACCCACCCTTAATGAACCAGTCGTCTCACTAGATCTTGAATAGCCAATTTCTCTTTTTTTTTTTCGAACTGCATTGCACGCCTCTTAACGGGCTAACGGTGGAGTCCTCGCTCGACCCGTTAGAAATAGCAGTCAAATTTCTTTCAAATCACTTCCCCAGTAAACTTTTAAAAAAAGGGCACATTCGATAATGTAATTGAGTGTGCATTATTTAGTATGTAAATATATGATGGCGACCTTTCGAATGGTTATACGTTAAGTACTTTTAATGATATCTGTTCCAACAATGTTGGCTTGGAGCAAAATAACAACACCAATTCTGTAATCTTTTAAGAGTTCTCTGTAAACATAGAACTTCTTCCACCCACTTACTTAATCTTGTTTCTGGAGTTAAGAGGTTCTAAGATGACTAAGGGTACAGCATCTCAATATAATTAAGGAAAATAAAATATTTCAAAATACAAGCTTTCAGTTATATTTCACGCGATCACTGCCATTCAGGTCAACAAATAGGACTGGAGTGTTTTGTCAACGTTAAAGTACCACCAACCCGCAGGAGATTTGTTTATAGATACCCTTAGTTTAACAGATGATTCATATAGAGGTTTTGTGTAAATAAAAGAAGGCGAGACAGTGGCATATGAAATAAATAAATAAATAATTGTTAATCAAATACTTATGATTATCTTCGAAATGATTGTCAATGTTGGGTGGTTAAAAAAAAAAAGGAAGAGAAAAATTACAAAATATTGTGATGAATATCACAGATTAAAAACGAAGCTTACCAAGTGCTTTTGCTCCCGATAAAAGGGATACATTTCTGGCAGCGCAGAGAGCCATAGCCATAATTAGTGATCACCTTCAAATAAGTTCGAAGACGAATCACCACCAACAAATTTCATGGACTTTATAAACGACTCGCGTTGCTGAAGCTTTACGGAGTTAAATGTTGTTCGCAACAACAAAATTTATAAAAACAAAAATTACTACTTTAGTAATTAATGATTTTTAATAAAATATAAATGTTAATTATTTTTGAAGATTTAATGAATTAAAATTATTCTTCTTTATTATATTTGTTTGTACATGTTCCCTAGGCGTGTCATCGAATTCACTGCGGGACAGTCGATCAAAGGTCGATTTCAGAAGTAACTCACAACTGTAAGCATGTTGAATGCAACTGGAACGATGAGGTGTATGGGTATCAAACTAAACTCCTTCTGCCGACAAGGTTTGTCAAATTTATTCGTTATAAAGTACTTAACTTACTTTCAAGCAACGCACTCTCCATTGTGTTCTTATAGAAATGCTTTGATTTATCTCGATTGATTTGTCAATCAACAGTTCCACTTTCTGACCTCTTCTCCAGATTTATACAGAAAATTACAGAATGTTCGTCATTAAATCAAAAACGTGTGTTTAAGCACTTAAATTCCCCACAGATCTGCCCGTATAAACAAGAACTCCATTTTATCCTATTATTTATTTTATATCTGTATAACAAACGATCTATTGATAACTTTATTACAGTTTTCACTTGATTATTAAACACAGTCAACAACAGGATTCTAGTAAGTTGTTGAAGCATTTTTCATATTTTACTGGACGAATGAACAAGAAGTCTAAAAGAATAATACTTCATTGAAAAAGATTTCGAATAAATCAGTTTAACTTTGTTTTGAAATAGATATCGGACAACTAAGCCGGAAACATTTCATCGTTTACCGCTAGGCAATATTATTGTTTCCTCCTTCTCTCATATATATATATATATATATGTGTGTATGTGTGTATCCTTTCTATCAATATATATATATGTATATATAATAGTGGGATAGGCTGGTTTATGGGGTTACCCGGGGTCTCCCATAAATATGGAACGATTTGACCTCTAGCCCAGGGTAACTCCATAAACCGGCCTACCCCACTATAATATTAACTGGTCTACATCTTACAATGTGCTTCTTCTCCGGATTTATGCATTTCTACAAACGATATTTATTCTTTTACTTGTTTCAGTCATTTGACTGCGGCCATGCTGAAGCATCACCCTTAGTCGAACAATTCGACCTCAGGACTTATTCTTTGTAAGCTTAGTAATTATTCTATCGGTCTCTTTTGCCGATACCGCTAAGTTACGGGGACGTAAACACACCAACATCGATTGTCAAGCGATGGGGGGGGGGACAAACACAGACACACAAATACACACACACATATATACGACGGGCTTCTTTCAGGTTTCGTCCCCAAATCCACTCACAATAATCATTTCATCGACCAAATTGTCTCGTAGTGTGGATAAATAGTTTAAATTGCTCGATATACGCTAGTGAGCCTAGTCTGTTATGTGTATTGATACGTGAGTTAAGCCATAACGATGGTTTCTAACAGCTGGGATAAGACTTGTTTCACACCCATTTGAGGACCGTGAAACGATAGTGTAGATGTGAAGAATATAAGGAAGCTTGCTTGTCACATCTTAGTCTGTTTAGATATTGTCAGTTAAAATAAATCGATTGATACATGAATACAGAAGCAAAGAGGCGAACCTTTCCAACCAAATAATTCAATAAATGCAAACTTCAGTTGAAAAGCCTTAGTAAACATTGTATATACAGAAACGGTCAGAAATATTGCTCTTGACAGAACGAACTAAAATGAAAGGAGTATTAGAAATGTTTGTGGAAGAAATAGCATTTTTAAAACAATACAATTTGATGAGGTTCAATGCAGACAAAAGTTTGTTTTCGTATTTTAAGACAGTTCTATTATACAATACAGTTAGAAGTTAGTTATCACAATGGAAAGAAAATAGAAATAGAATTCCGAAATTCCAGTCATATTGTATAAGTTCCAGAAAAAATTAGATTTTTTAATGAAATTTTCTTCAAATATGCTTCATATGGTGTAGATCCCAATTATATCGGACTTTGATGAGAAAGAACTTTTCTGGGGGTGGGGAGAGAAGTTTCAGAAAATCCACTCGAGTCCACTTTGTTTCTTCATAACTTTCGGAAAATATGTATATTTTTGGATGTATAAATTACGATTATATCGATATTTGATGTGAAAAGAAAAATACTGAGTACGCACACATACATACTGATATATTTCAGATTTTCTTTCGAAATTTCAAGTTTCATTTTGAAAATATATGTGATGTGTTAGTATGCGAGCCCATCATTCTTTTTTTTTTTTTCCTATTAAATTCCGAAAGTTATAAAGATAGAAAGCCGACTCGTGTGAATTTCTCGAAACTCCTCTCCCCACCCACAGAAAATATTTTTCACAACAATTTCGATATAATCGGAATCTACATCATCTGAAGCGATTTGTAGAAAATTTCATTTGAAAAATATTTATTTTTCTGGAAGTTATGAGGAAACAAAGTCGAGGTGGGGGCAAATGTGTAGGTGTGCCATACTATGTAGGCCTTACTCGTTCAATAACGAAAGATGGGTATTTTTGGTGACATCTCAGCAATTGATTCCAGTTGGTGCGAAGATTTATGAACATATTTAGACTCAGAGCCAAAGCAAGCAAAAAGGTGGCTAAATTCAGTGAGAAATACAGTCCAGTATTACATGACGTCACATATGCAACTTGCTCCCGTGTACGACCGTATCTGATAATACACCCATAGATATATTGATAGGAGCAATCATTTATTTAGGTAATTTGAGAAAATACTATAATTTAATTGTAACGATGTGCAGTTTTTTTTTAGCTGTTGAACGAACTTCTAAAAGCACTAATGATAAGAAGGAACTACTTGAGCTATGAGAATCACTTTAAGTTGTCAGTGGAAATGTACTGTGATGCTATTAGCTTTTGGGTTATAAGGAGTGATTCAAATTCTCATGCAGTTGATCGACTTCGAAAGTTCAGGAAATAAATTGGTTTCAAATTGGCTTCCTTTGTCAATTGTGATTGTGACTGAGATACTGAAATGAGAAATCCATTGCTGTACAAAATCTGTAGCAACTACTTCGGTAGTCATTTTTGTGAGGGTAGTAACTTCAGGTCATCAGTTGTATTTGTCTGTGCAGGTAAGCAAATCAAAAAACCCTTAGATGGAAGATAGTACCCATGATATTGAGATGCACATGATTAAATCTTGTATCTGCCAATACAAAAGTATCCCAGGGCTGTTTTGACATGTCAAGAAATACAATTCTTTGACAAATGTCAGATGTCTTTGTTGATATTGGTCCATATAAATTTAGATTAAATCAGTTTCTGCGTCACAGCGATGCTGGGATGTGCTAGGCAGTGAAATGCAGAGGAAACAGTGACAAGGCTTCTCTGGCAATATATGGACTGTGTGAAGAGGGTGGGGAGTGACCTAGGGATATGAGAAGCAAGGGTGAGTCCTAATTGTAGCATGTGTCCAAACTCAGCCTTAGTGATTTTTAACTTAGCCATATCAAGTCTCCATAGACTAATAACTGGATGCCCATTAGTCACAGTGTTATGTACAGCAGAGTCAGTGTTTTTATTGTTAAACATTGGTTGAGCTGGATCAGCATGCTGTTCCAAGACCACATATCTCTTGTGAGTGTCAAGAAAACAGGACTAACACAGTTAAGCTGGTTGTAGTATCCACTAATCTTTGTCATTTTCAATTTATTAGAAGTTCAAAATTATGTAAGATGTCACAATGAAAATCCATTTGAAACTATGATAAAATCCCATATTCAAGGTTAATGATTTGTTACCAAAAGTATTTATAGGTAACTGGTTCATCGCTTGCAAAACAATATCATATGCTTTCCTTTCTCCCCGCAAATTTGAGGGATATCAAAATTTTGGGCCATATATCAAGAAATTCATTTTTGACATGCTGTCATACTCATAAAATAAGCAACCATCAAGACTGAAGCTAAGCAAACCTGTTGCATTTACTTACTACTTCAAATGCATCTTGTAGCTTTGTTAAGCTATACGCAAATAAACTAGTGGAGACGGGAATACATTTACCAAAAGTTTATTACTTTAGGTACAATAGGGCTTACTTAAGTTGTCAGTTATTTCTGTATAGTTCACTCAGATTCGTTTCATGCTCGCTGTTAGCATTCTTTTGTTTACCTTTTCCTTTCCGGAAGTCATTCTGTTTTCCTGCTGACCAACTTCCTAGCTAGCCCGTAGCAAAGTATCTGTTCGTCTTTCTGTCTACAGTTCGACCTACATACCCCCCTCCCCCCGAACCGTAGACTGTCAATAGAAATGGGATAGTGTTTCAATTGTCCTGCCCCTGCGTTTGGTTACTCGATTCTTTGGGACTGTTCCTTGTCAAGAGTTGGTGTGATCTGACGGGGCTGTCAGTATCGAGATGGGCCGGTTACAATCTATCAATGGAGACTGTCTTGTCGTCCATCAATTAGGAGTTGGAATGTTTTATCTCCCGGATGTATGATTTGATATAGACCATTGTAGGGGGACTGGAGGGGTCTTTGTCGTGTGTCACGTCGAACGAACACAAAGTTAGCCGTGTGGAGGTCATTTGGTACGGACGATCTGAGTGTACCGTGTATCGACATAAGAACAGGGCGCAACTGGCCTATGTTGTCTCTCAGTTCAGCAAGGTACCTTTTGACATCCGGGTCTGACTTTGTATTCGGAAGGAACTCTCCTGGCACTGTAAGGGGAGTGCCGTACACCATTTACGTGGAGGAAGTGTGGAGATTTTCTTTTGGAGCAGTGCGGATTCCCAGCATATTACCCATGGGAACTGGTCGATCCAATTTGGCGGTGAAATCTCTCCACTAATCCATTGGCCTGTAGGTGGTAGGCTGTTGTGCCATTCATTGTGATTCCAAAAAAGTCACAAATGTCATTCCATAGCTTTGAGGTCAAGACAGTGTAGGAGAGAGAATAGTGATGTTGTAGGAGAGAAATGTGTTCGCATGGCTGATGGTACGCTTGCATTAAATGAGGATGCAAAGAAAGAGGTCTGGAGATGCCACTACGATAGATTGCTTAATAAAGAGAATGAATGGGAGAAAGAGAGCCTGCCGTATGTCGACCCAATAGAGGGACCAGCTATCCGAGTTGATAGAACCAGGG
>NC_068999.1:26231928-26235580 GCF_001194135.2 Octopus bimaculoides | reverse complement strand
GTAAAAGCACCTACTACACTCTCTGAGTGGTTGGCGTTAGGAAGGGCATCCAGCTGTAGAAACTCTGCCAAATCAGACTGGAGCCTGGTGTTGCCATCCGGTTTCACCAGTCCTCAGTCAAATCATCCAACCCATGCTAGCATGGAAAGCGGACGTTAAATGATGATGATGATGATGATGATGATCGGATGAGATGCTATCTGGGACACCGAAACGGACGACCCAGTTTGCGATGAAAGCTCGGCTGACTTCTTGTGTTTCCCTACTGCGAAGAGATAGCTTCAAGCCAATGGGTGTAGCTGTCCACCAAGGTCAGTAGGTATGAGCAAACCTGTGAAGGTGGTAGGGGGCCAACAAGGTCCATGTTGACATGGCTGAATTAGGCCTGATGTGGTTCATAGTTGCCAAAGGGTGCTTTGGTGTGTTGATGGACCTTGGCTTGTTGACAGGGGATGCAGGACCTGGTCCAGTCCCCGATTTGCTTGACAGCAGCCGCCGTGTGTCTTTAGTACCAGAGTGGAAAAGTCCATGAATGATGTTGAAAACTTTCTTGCGCCAGGCTGATAAGACGATCAGTCGTGGCTTCCCAGTTATAGCTTTGTTAAGCTATACACAAACAAACTAGTGGAGACAAAAATACATTTACCAAAAGTTTATTACTTTAGGTACAATAGGGCTTAAGTCGTCAGTTATTTCTGTATAGTTCACTCAAATTCGTTTCACGCTCGCTGTTGAAATTCTTCTGTTTACCTTCTCCTTCCCGGAAGTCATTCTGTTTTCCTGCTGACCAACTTCCTAGCTAGCCTGCAGTGAAGTATCTGTCTACAGTTCGTCTGTCGTGAATCCTGCCCTACAATCTTATATAAAAATTCAGAAGCGGGATTTGTCTCCAAAATAGTAGAAGGTTGAGTACAGTGCTGACCCTGTGATCTGTATCTGTGATATACAAAGAATTTTGTTGCTGCAGCCTGGAAAATTTGTGGCTTTGAAAACCAGTAAAAGAGTAGAAGTTCTGTGTCCAATTAGGCAAATAGTATAAGACTCAGACATTCAATCATCATTATTCAATATGGGCAGTAAATCATCATCATCATCATCATTTAACGTCTGTTGTCCATGCTGGCATGGGTTGGACAGTTTGACTGGACTGGCATGCTGGAAGGCTGCACCAGACTCCGGTCTGATTTGGCATGGTTTTCTATGGCCAGATGCCCTTCCTAACGCCAACCACTCTGAGAGTGTAATGGATGCTTTTACATGCCACCGGTACGGGTGCCATTTGTGCGACACCAGTGTGTGTTTACATGCCACCGGTACAGGTGCCAGTTTGCATGACACCAGTATCTGCCATGACTGCGATTTTGCTTGGCTTGAGAGGTCTTCTTCTCATGCATGACATAATGCTAAAGGTCTTGGTCATTGCCTCTGTGAGGCCCAACACTTGAAAGGAACTCAACCACCTTGCCTTCATGAGGTTTGATGCTCGAAATATTTATATAAATGTAGTTTGCTGGTTCACTTAAGAAATAAAGTATCTCATTGGGTCATGGAAGAAATTGCTATAATAGAAGAGGAATAGAATACAAGCAGACTCTGCAAATCACATGGTGACCTGAATAGTGCTGGTGGCACAAAAAGAGGCACCAAGTATACATTGTAAAGTGGAGTGGTTAGCATTAGGAATGAAATCCAGTCATAGAAACCATGCCAAAGCAGACATGGAGTACAATGCAGTCCTTGATGTATTGGATCCATGTCAAATCATTCAACCCATGCCAGTATGGAACATGGACGTTAAACAGTAATGATAAACAAATGATATGCTGTTTTGCTGAATTTTAAAATGACACGAAGAAGAGTATATGTATGCTTGTATAAGAACATCATTTCTAATGCGGATTACAGCTAAAGTAAAACATAAATGGTAAGTAGATATGGTGATGTGTGGATGTACCAACTACAACTGAATTAAGAAAAGAGGGTCTCTCCTTGGATTTGAGTTGAGAATAGAATGACACCTGACCACTAAGCCTATCTATTTTGCAAGCCTGTTGCATATCATACTCTGTATAAATGGCATCACATGTGCAACAGGTATCCTTCTGCATACATGTCTAATTATAAAGAATTTAAATCTTTCTCAACTGTGGGACACATAAGTCATGATATCTACAAAGTCTCCAATAGCCACTATACATGCAAAAGAAGACTTGTCAAGCCAAGTGAGATCATAGTTGCGGCCGATGCTGGTGTTTCATAACTGGCACATAAACATTACCCTCTACATTCTTAGAGTGGTTGGCGTTAGGAAGGGCATCCAGCTGTAGAAACCATGCTAAATCAGATTGAAACCTAGTGCAGCTCCCCAGCTTACAAATTTTCAGTCAAGCCATCCAACCCATGTCAGCATGGAAAACGGACTTTAATTGATTATAATGATGATGTGCATGCATATAACTGTGTGTGTATGTAGGCTTGTCCTCTATACATATAAGCTTGTCCTCCATACATACAGGCTTGTCCTTTACAGGTACCAGTGCCATGTAAAATGCACTCATACCAATGCTGCATAAATGCACCTGTGCCAGTGACATGTAAAAGGCACCATCACACTCTGTAAAGTGGTTGGTGTTAGGAAGGGCATCCAGCTGTAGAAACCATGCCACAAGAGACAACTGGAGTCTGGCCAGCTCCTGTCAAACTGTCCAACCCATGCCAGCATGGAAAACAGATGTTGAACGATGATGATACTGATTATATATATATATAAATCTTTAGTTAAATGTATTCAATGAGAATATTATATACTGCATTTATATTGAGTGCTCTATTGTATCAAAGTATTAATACTATTAAAGTATTTATGTATTTAATACGAGCGATTTTGTATATTTTATAATATATTATTATTAATATCAGGAAATCAAAAGTATCTAGTGTACTCACTCTGCAAAGTAGCTGATGTTAGGAAGGGCATCCAGCTGTAGAAAATCTGCCAAATCAGATTGGAGCCTGGTGTAGCCATCTGGTTTCACCAGTCCTCTGTCAAATCGTCCAACCCATGCTAGCATGGAAAGCGGACGTTAAACGATGATGATGATGATGATGATGAGATATATATATATATATATATATATATATATATCATTATAATATATTGTTATTAATCACAAACCCCTTCAGGTAGATGACCCTGCTCAGTATGTAGAAAAGGAGTAGGTAGTAACTCTATAAGATGTCCCCAGTGCAAGCTATGGACACATAAGAGGTGCAGCAATATCAAAGGCAGGTTAACTAGGAATTTAGTTTGTGTATGTGGCAGATGTTCAGGTGCAATAAACACTGTAAACAAACAGGAAACAACTTCTGTCTCATTTCAGGGAGAAAAACTAGAGGTAGTTGATAGCTTCCGCTATCTGGGTGACCAAGTTAGTAGTGGCGGAGGGGGCGCTGAAAGTGTAGCTGCTAGAATATGAATAGCCTGGGCAAGGTTCACAGAGCTCTTACCTCTGCTGGTGACAAAGGGACTCTCACTCAGAGTAAAAGGCAGACTGTATGACGCATGTGTACGAACAGCCATGCTACATGGCAGTGAAACATGGGCTGTGACGGCTGAGGACATGTGTAAGCTCGCAAGGAATTAAGTCAGTAT
>NC_068999.1:26224064-26230802 GCF_001194135.2 Octopus bimaculoides | reverse complement strand
TATTAGATATTTATACTTATACATATTTACATATATTTATATTTTTAATACAACAATTATTTTACACGTATATATCTTTCTGATGAATTTTCTAATATTTATTTCCTGATATTAATAACAATATATTATTATATATATATATATATATATATATATATATATATCATCATCATCATTTGACATTTGTTTTCCATGCTGACTTAGGTTGGATGGCTTGACAGGGGGCTACTCCAATCCCTATTGTCTGTTTTTGGCTTGGATTCTACAGTTGGATGCCCTTCCTAACATCAGTTACTTTGTAGAGTGAGTACACTAGATACTTTTTACATGGGACCAGTGCTTTTTATGTGACACCAGTTTCAGTGCTTTTTACATGGCACCAGCACTAGTTGATAGCCTTTATATGTTTCTGAATGGCTATCTTGTATCTCCATGCTACAATCACTTTAGTTTCAGTACAGGATCTCAGATCAAAACACTTGCTATGCAAATTTATCTCCATAATATATATATATATTGGGTTGCTTAGAAAGTTCTGAGTGTTTTTGAAGGATGGAAATAAAACAAATATACTTCCATTATAGTAATTTTTATTCATTAAACTACCTTCCATTTTTGTCCATTTATTTGGCAGCTTCAGAATTCCATCAACATTGAACTGATTGGTCTGGAGGAAAAAAAAGTTATAGAGATGGTTTTTGATTGCATATAAATCTTTAAATGATTTTCTGTTTAAGGAATTGCAGGGATCCAGACAAATGAAAGTCAGATGGTGCAATGTTGGGAGAGTATGGTGGATGCAATAAGAGGTTCCACCTAAATTCATGCAACTTTTATGCAGGTAACCAAAGACGCATGAATTCTGGTGTTGTCTTGTTGGAACACACCCGCTTTCCTATTGGCTAGTACTGGCTTGATCTGATGAATTTTTTAATTTCATTTTTCTGGCTGGCATCTATATACATCAGAATTGATAGTCTGATAGTCCTCTGGAATGTCTTGCAATTCATCGATTTCCAAAATTCCAGCTGAGTTTTCGCTTAACTCAATTTCCTGCAGAATTTTCGCTCCTATTCTCTCATGTCGAGCAATAGAGGTCTCATGGAATGAGAAGTTCTTATCCAGGTAGCCTGCTCTAGCGCATTGGCAACACAGCTGTCGGTGATTTTGTTCCATGAATTTGTCACCCAAATCACAATCTCTTGTAGTCTGGACTTCACAAAATTTCCACGCTCATTTCTCACTATTCTGTTTCCAATGTAGTCATTGATTTCCATGCGTAAGTGGTCCTTGAATGGTTTATTTATTGCAATATCAAGAGTCTGGAGATAAGCAGTCATTCCTGTGGGAATCATGATTTGATCTATTCTCCTTTCTGCAAGGAAGTTCTTCATGTATTTTGCACGGTGCGTGCTGGCTGAATCCCAAACTATCATACCTCTTTCGCTTCCTCGCAAAATCAATGGCAGCATGAAATCGATCCATTTCCTTAAAACTGCCTGTGTACACCATGCCTTTTCAGTTTCCAGAACACAAATGCCTGAAACACGTTCAATTTCTTTACAGAAAGCAGTAAGGTTCTTGCCCTGTGATTCCTCCACTATTCTGTTTTTGTACTCAATTGAATAACTTTTTCTTACACTCATCTTGTCTTGGGATGAAAATGACCAGAAAAATGATTTCCTATCCAATGTAGCAAAGTTAAACTTTTTACATACCAATCAGGCAATCACGTAATTGTTGAACCAGTCAGCGAGCTCTCCTCTTGGCCGTTGGAAAGTTCCACTTGATTCGTTTTGCGTACGCACATCAATAATGACCTCATTTATCTCTACCAAGAAAACTGTAGTTTGAAATTTGAATGTGCGAGCATAGCTACAATGTGCTATGTCTTCATCTTGATCATTGACGAAGACGAGTGTTTGTGTCGCATGATGTGATTGGCTGAGATTAGGGAAGTTTTGTCGTCACCCGCTGCCTCTGCAATAGTAGCACAGTGAATCGCGCCTGCAAGAATCAACCTTGAAGATAAGAGACGTCTGGTAAATGCTCGAAAAAAACAAAGTGTTAAAAGTTAATTTTCATTGCTCAGCTGTGTAACTGAGTTACGAAAGAACACACAAGAATAGTTTTTGTGTCGTCATTATTTTTACTTGCCAAAAAAAGATATTTTGAAAAAGATGGCATACACCGCATTAAAGCAGTTTGAATAAATATAAAAAAAAGAATGTTTGTTTCTTTCGTCTTTCTGCCGCTCTCACCTAGGGCTTATATTAAAATCATCCTCAAAAATCATGCTAGGTCTTATTTTGCGGGTAGGTCTTATTATCGGGGAAACACGGTATATACACATATTCCACTCATGATTAAGTCTGCACAGCCAAAACAGCAGTCTTTATTGAAATAAAGAATAAGCGAACCTTAAGTTCTGCACTTGCCAAATTCCGACCATCATTCCATCCCTCATCTCGGTATTCTTCCACTTCCCGAACACATCACCTACCAAGGTAGTGTCACTATTTTCAAAAGGCTTTAAATTATAAGCAATATTTCCATGAATTTAGAACTGCCTAGTAACAAATGTGAAACTACAATCTGTGTGATTTCTATAAACAAAATACGGTTGTAAGATACTGCGGTCAAATGTCCTGCCTACTTCCTACCTGCAAAAAATTGCACAAACCACGTACTCACAAAGATCATTGCAGCTTGCATGAGGATGTGGATGAGAGTCCTTTTTTTTAGTAGGACTTGATCATACTCTGTGTCTATATTTAGTAATAGTGAATTATTTTGTTGTTGGTTTTAAATTGCTGCTAACCACCTTGATTATTTTATAATTTTCACATTACCATTTTGTGAAACCAGTCACTGATTCCAATGGGATTCTCCATAATATTGACTGGGTGAGTTGGCCTCTACCAACTGTGATGGAGTGAGCATTACTGATGAGTATTAATTTCGTATACAAAATTAGCATGCTAACCTAATGCATCTCGCTCACAGTGGGGAGGGTTTTTTCCCCTGTCATTACAAAGAGACCATGTGCTTTTGTAGCTAAGGCTCGTATTTCTTGCAATGCTGGTGCTCACTGCACCCTTGACACTCTTAGTGATGATGAATTATTTCCTTTTTGGTTATAAATTGCTGCTAGCCACCTTGATTATTATATATATATATATATATAATTATGCGTGATTTTAAGTTTTTTGGCATCCAGCTGTAAAAACTCTGCCAGATCAGATTGGAGCCTGGTGCAGCCTTCTGGCTTGCCAGTCCTCAGTCAAATCGTCCAACCCATGCTAGCATGGAAAGCGGACGTTAAACGATGATGATGATGAACTTATGTCTTTTTACAATTTAATTGCAGATTGCTCAAGGATGTTCCCTGGGAGGCAACCACCATGGACTGTTGGTAAGATCACAACAGGTCCTACCTAGGGATGATGGCACATTGGCAGTACCCCTAAGACCCGCACGAGACAACACGCCATCCTGGCCTGCTCTCGGCTCAGAGGACATCACACCTTTGATGTTCTCACCCAGGCCATGGTAGACACCCATTACAAGTTCTCTCTGCAAGACAAGGTGACAAGGACCATGATAGACGACGGCAAAAGCTTTGTTGAGGTATTCATGCAGTTTGGTACAGAAGTTGAACCCTTGCCAGACATTCCTGAGGCTGCAGCCAATCCGAATGTGGAGGGTGTCAAGGATGTAGACCTGGACATGGATCCTGAGGCTGGAGATGTAGATGAAGTTGAGTATATCTCTGCTGATGCCATCCTTGACGAGTCCAGCAGCCTGGGTCTAAACCTGCCACTGCACATAAAGTGTGTATCCCATACCTTCAACTTGGTAGCTAGTATGGATGCCAACAAGGCTCTTGACAGCACTATATTCAAGTTGGCCTACAGGAAGGCCATGTCCAAGGTACAGTAGCTGTGTAATCTGCAGAGCTGCAGCATGGGGGCAGTAGACAGCATTCTAGATGTGTGAAAGAGGAGGCTGGTGGTCCCCAATGGTACCAGATGGAACTCTACCTATGACTCTGTTGTTGTCCTCAACAACCTGCTGGAGAGGAATAGGGCAGCTGTCCACAGGGTGATGACGCAGCTGAAGCTGCAGGCCTTCACCGATTCTGATGTTGGCTTCCTGACCAAGTATGGCCAGGTGATGTCTAATGTTGTGAAAGCCTTGGATAAAATCCAGTGGGGAGGACCAGGCCTATTTTGGGAACCTTCTGCCAACTCTAGTGGCTACCGTCATGAAGTTGAAGGAGGCCAAGTTCAAACATCTCCTGTACTGAAGTCTTCTGGTAGACACAATAAAGGCAGGCTCACGTAAAGGTTTGGGCTCCTCCTAGAAGACCTGGAGTACCAGCTGGCTGCTACCTTCCACTGCAAGTTTCACCTGTTCAGGCTGGAGCAGTATAATAATAGCCAGGTTAGCAGAGTAACAAATGCCATGGAGACCAATGAGAAAGGCAGCTGCACCACCAGCAATGAGGATGAGAAAGAGGATTTCTTCAGCAACATCACTCAGTTCTGGGAGATCAAGAGCCGCAGGTCACTGAAATCCAAGGCGCAGAACTTGGTGAAGACCTGGCTAGAAGCCATCTTGAAGAAGGTCCTAACTGAAGTCTTTTTGGGTGAGCAGGTCTTGATTGACCTGTTCACCAAGTATAACACTGCCATCCCATCCAGTGCTGCAGTTGAGTGCCTATTCTCTATAGGCAAAGATATTTTGAGAGCCAAGAGAGCCACTCTGTCAGATAGTAACTTTGAGAGGCTGATGTTTAATGAAGAACAACCAGCATCACATCAAGGCAGCATAGTACACCTTGATCATCATCTGATCTTGGCATGATGCCTATGCTATACTATACCATTTGATTCATTTAATACTTTTTGTACAGTAAATAAAGTGTGTTGACTGAAAAACTAATGTTTAATTTCATTTGTTCATTTAATTATTTGTATATGCTTTGATCATCATCTGATCTTGGCATGCTATACCTTTTTGGAAAGCTCTATGTCTAAGCTACAACATGAAAATTTCAGCTCTCTAGGTCTGTTTTTAGGGGTTTTAGAGCCAAAAAATCAAACCAAAACTAAATTCATATGATAAAAGTTAGTGGTTATCAGTTAGCATTAGTTTCCGCTAATTTTTTTACCTGTTTAGTAGTTAAATGAAGTTAACTTTTTGGTTAGCTGTGCCCACCACGTGCGTGTGTGTGTGTATACTCATACATGTGTGTAGTCATGCATATATGTGTGTGTTGAAAATAATTTTGTGTAATCGATGGAAATGTAATGATAATCATAATAATACAACAACAACAACAATAATCCTTTCTATTATAAGCTTGAAGTTTTGGGGGAGGGTATAGTCAATTACATTGACTCAATGCTTCACTGGTACTTATTTTATCAACCCACAAAAGTATGAAAGGCAAGTCAACCTTGTTGGCATTTTAACCAAAAATAAAATCAGAAGAAATGACACTAAGCATTTTATCCAGTATGCTAATGATTCTGTCAACTCGCCACTTTTTCAATAAAGATACATATGTTGTTAATTTACAACACATACATACATGCAAAATATGTACACACATTTATGCTTCCAATAATGCACACATCTAAACACAGGCATACATGCGAATGCATGAAAGATGGACATAACAGGCCTTGCGAAAGTCCTGTTAAGATGGAATGCACTGATCCTGTATTTATTCCCACCTCATGAGGAATTTCCTGGATTGTTACATGACAGTCTTCCATAACTATTCGTTGAACCTTCTTAATCAGCTTGTAGATGGCCTACCTGAGCATGCCTTGCTCTCCACTGATGTATAACCATGTTTGAAGCAGTTATGCCACTTCTTGATCTGAGTTTTGCCCATGGCATCATTGCCAAAGGCCTATCGAATCTTTTGGATGTTTTGAGCTTGACCATCACTAAGCTTTTGGCAAAACTTGATGCAATATTTTTACTTCATGTGTTCAGTCATCTTACATAAAAACAAAAATCTGACTAGTGCATACTACATGTCTGTACTCTTGGCGTAACAACCAGGAAGTAACATGGCTTACCAGTGCAAACATTTTCACACATGCACAGGAAGGGTGGCATCACCTCCCACCCAAAGGATTTTGCCCATGCAGCATTAGTTTTGGCAGAAAAATTAAAGTCAGATACTTTTTGAACACCTCTCATATATGTTTTAAATATATATATATAGATATTTAATGTGCAATGTATGAATTTATAGAATCCTGTGGTAATCACAAAAAAGCACCACTAGTGGACCTGGCTACATACCACATAGTACATTTTTATGAATTATTGGACTTCCATTGAAAATCATTTTTTTGCTTGTATGTATATAGTGAAGTTGAAAAATTGATGTAACCAAGATATTCTGTTGATTTGTAAATATATAATTGTATTATAGAATGTGTAGCATGCAAACTAATGCAGACATGTAAAATAATTTATTATACACTGAAATAAAAATTACTTTTATATGATGAAGGCTGTGATATATATATATATATGTACAGAGATGCTGCCAGTAAGGTGAGGGTTGGAAATGAGTACGGCAATGAATTCCGGGTAGAGGTAGGGGTCCACCAAGGTTCCGTCCTCAGCCCCCTATTATTTACCATAGTCCTCCAGGCAATCACAGAGGAGTTCAAGACAGGTTGCCCCTGGGAGCTCCTCTATGCTGAT
>NC_068999.1:26223302-26223797 GCF_001194135.2 Octopus bimaculoides | reverse complement strand
AAACTGGTGTTGCCATCCGGTTTCACCAGTCCTCAGTCAAATCGTCCAACCCATGCTAGCATGGAAAGCGGACGTTAAACGATGATGATGATGATGATGATGATGATGATTATATATATGTGGCAAATGCTCAGGGGCAATAAACACTGAAAATGTGCAGAAAACAGCTTCCGTCACATTCCAAGGGGAAAGAATACAAGTAGTTGATAGCTTCCATTACTTAGATGACCAAATCAGTAGCCAGGGTGGATGCTCTGAGAGTGTAGCTGCTAGAATAAGAATAGCCTGGGCAAAGTTCAGAAAGTTCCTACTTCTGCTGGTGACAAAGGGCCTCTTGCTTAGAGTAAAAGGTAGACTGTATGATGCCTGTGTGCAAACAGCCATGCTACATGCTGAGGTCATGCGTAAGCTTGCAAGGAATGAAGCTAGTATGCTCTGCTGGATGTGTAATGTCAGTGTGCATACAAGACAGAGTGTAAGCACCCTGAGAGAAAA
>NC_068999.1:26219676-26223292 GCF_001194135.2 Octopus bimaculoides | reverse complement strand
TAATGTCAGTGTGCATACAAGACAGAGTGTAAGCACCCTGAGAGAAAAGTTGGGCATAAGAAGCATCAGATGTGGTGTGCAAGAGAGATGACTGTGTTGGTATCGTCACGTGTTGCGTATGGATGAGGACAGCTGTGTGAAAAAGTGTCACACCCTAGCAGTAGAGGGAACCTGTGGAAGAGGTAGACCCAGGAAGACCTTGAATGAGGTGGTGAAGCACAACCTTCGAACATTGGCCCTCACTGAGGTGATGACAAGTGACTGAGACCTTTGGAGATATGCTGTGCTTGAGAAGACCCAGCAAGCCAAGTGAGACTGTGACCATGGCTTATGCAAATGCAGCATAACCATTCCATTTAAGAGTACCCTTTAATCATTGGGCAATAAACTGCGCTTGCGAAGACCCTGTTGAGGCAAGTGAAGTTGTTGTTGTGGCCGATGACAGTACCACCTGATTGGCACCCGTGCTGGTAGCACATAAAAAGCACCATTCGAGTGTGCTTGATGCCAGTGCTGCCTGACTGGTCCTGTGCGGGTGGCATGTAAAAAGTATTATTCAAGTGTGATCGTTGCCACTGCTGCCTGACTGGCTCCCATGTCAGTGGCACGTAAAAAGCACCATTCATGCATGTTTGATGCCAGTGTCAGCTGACTGGTCCCAGCCGGTGGCACATAAAAAGCACTATTCAAGCAAGGTCATTGCCAGTGCTGTCTGACTAGCTCCCATGCCGGTGGCACGTAAAAAGCACCATTCAAGTGTAGTCAATACCAGTACTGCTTGACTGGCCCTCGTGCCAGTGGCACATAAAAAGCACCCACTACACTCTCGGAGTGGTTTGCTTTAGGAAGGGCATCCAGCTGTAGAGACTTTGCCAGATCGGATTGGAGCGTGGTGCAGCTCTCCAGCCTTGCCAGTCCTCAGTCAAACCGTCCAACCCATGCCAGCATGGAAAGTGGATGTTAAATGACGATGATGATGATGATAGATATATAATATCATCATCATCATTTAACATCTGCTTTCCATACTTGCATAGTTTGGAGAGTAGCTGGCAAGCCAGAGGACTATGCCAACTGTTTGCTTTGGCATGGTTTCTACGGCTGAAATGCCCTTCTAATTCCAACCACTTTACAGAGAAACATAGGTTTTGCTGTAGTGGAGATACACAACTACACTAGTTGGAAAAGAGAGAGAGAGAGAAAGAAGATGTATCAAAGCATACCCTCAAGTTACAGAGAGGGGTATATAAGGGAAATGGTACAGAGGATTGGATAGGGTGAGAGATGGTGAGGAGGGGAATGCCGTGAGTGATCACAGGTGGAGGAAGGTGGAATTAGAAAGATAAGTTACAGGGTAGAGAGATTCATCAGGAATGAATATATATATATATATATATATATATATATATATATATATATCCCTTGCTGAGATTTGAAGTAGTTCCATGAAATTCTTCCAACTGTTTGCTAATCTTGTATCTAATAAGATAGCAGAAATTTTGTCCCCTAGCTACTCTACTATTACTGACTATAATTTATATTCCCTTGGTAACAGAACTTTGCACCATAGCTACCCTACAACTCTCACAAGCAATAATTCATACCACCTATGTAACAGAACTTTATACCCTAGCTACTCTGCTATCTCTGTTACCAAGAAGCTCTATTATTATTGTTACCAGCACAAGACAGCAGATGCCACTAACCTACTCTTTCAAATAACTTATTCATAATAACACATCTAAAAAAAAAAATATTATTTACACTTCAAATGACCGATTTTCACATATCCAGTTGCATTGTTCACTTTTTTCTATTTTAGCTATTCTGTATTTGTATAAAATGAATCATATAGATCTTATGAATATATTGTGTTAGTACATTTCAAGTCTATAGCATTTTATATAGGTATAAGGATAGCATTGATATGTCTAATAAGGTCATTACTGTATCAATAGTGCATTTTTTTACAACTGATAAAAAGAAAAGCCAAGATTTCTGTCCAAATCAATGTTTATCATGATCTGTGTTATCTTATCTGTTTCTTTGACATAATAGTTGAAGTAGTTGGGTTAACTTGTGGGACGCTACTTAAACAGTAATAAAACAATAGTTGAGATTAGTTTTTAACTTGTGTTATATTATAGACACAGATCCTCTCTGCTTCATCTTTCTTGAACTTGCTTTGCATTAAAAAGAAACTTTCTCTTGCAAGAGAGGGTGTTTGAGATAATGAGGGTGCAGTCTGGAAGGAGTATGCTGGATGAGCATTTTGGTTGTCCAGATGTTGATGGTCAGATCAAAGCAACCATATACCTTCTTGAATCTATTAACTTACTGTTGCATCTCCTCGTATACAAGCTGGTGAGGCATTGTTCTCTATGTACTGCTGTTATCTACGTGACATTAGTCAGTTTTTGTAAATGGAGTTTGGACTGATTGCAGTATCCTCCACCGACACTTCTGGAAGTCTGTCCCAGCAAACCAAACACATAGTGTTTCAAGCTGTCATTGTTTCAGCATTATACTTTAGATGTGAAACATAGACACTGTACCATCAAGACATCAAGAAACTTGAGTACTGAAGAGTTTAAAATGGGCAAGTTATGCCACCAGTATTGCCATCCTTGAGAAAGCTAAAGCCAAGCCATCATTATGAAACATTAGCTCAGATGGCCAGGCCATGTATATCATATAAGTGATCTTATGTATACATATTGGTTTCAAATTTTGGCACAAAGCCAACAATTTTGGGAGAGATGCTAAATTGATTAAATTGACCCTAGTGCTCAACTGGTACCTATTTTATCGAACCTGAAAGGATGAAAGGCAACCCTGGTGGCATTTGAACCCAGAATGTAAAGAGGGGCAAAATTCCATTTGGCATTTTGCCTGTCATGCTAACAGTTCTGCCAGCTTGCTGCCTTATCTTATGTATATATATATTAAAACTACGTCTACTCTAAATCTATTCTAGCAGAGCTGACCCAAGGCTGCTCATCCACAACAAATGTACAAAATAACATAAACCTGTTTAAATTTCCAGACTGAAGTGGACTTCACTTCTCTCTCTTATGAAGTCAATAAAATTATTACCTGAGTATTGAGATCGACATACTCAAATAAAACCTTTGAAGTTGGTGCCTCAGAGACTGAAACTAATGAAAGAATGAAAGAAAACTCTGAAATGTTATTGAGAAAAAAACATTAGACTTACTGAACTGCTGTCTATGGTATATAAGGTTTGAATTTTCACAGCTGAAGCTGAATAATTTATCATTAATTACTTTTCTTCTATATTTCAGGAATGCATTCATTGAGATATTTTTCTTTAAATTCAGCTCAAGCAGGTAAGTGAATATCATTTATATTCTTTTATTCTTTTACTTGTTTCAGTCATTTGACTGTGGCCGTGCTGCAGCACCGCCTCAAGGGGTTTTAGAGCCTAGTACTTATTCTATCGGTTTTCTTTTGCTGAACTGCTAAATTGGATGTAAACACACCAACATTGGTTGTCAAGCAAATGTGGTAGGGGACAAACACAGATACAAAGACATATACACATAAATATATATATATATATATATATATATATATATATATATATATATATATA
>NC_068999.1:26209267-26219020 GCF_001194135.2 Octopus bimaculoides | reverse complement strand
AACCATTTAATTCCAAGATTTATTTATGTTTAGCAACTAAATGGATTTCAGAAAAGCATCTCAATCTGAAACATCATGAAAATTGTTCAAACTGAAGTTCTTCTTGAGTGACACCATTTTTCTAAATGAATAAATAAAATTGAATATTAAGTATTTATGGAATTTTGATTTGCTCTGAGGTGACTGTTGGCCAACCCTGCATATATATGTATATATATATATGTGTGTGTGTGTGTGTGTGTGTATATATATATATATATGTATATGTACAATGGACTTCTTTCAGTTTCCGTCTAACAAATCCACTCATAAGGCTTCGGTTGGCCCGAGGCTGTAGTAGAAGACATTTTCTTAAGGTGCCATGCAGTGGGACTGAACCTGGTACCATGTGGTTGGGAAGCAAGCTTCTTACCACATATGAAGAGATTTTGAAATAAACTGGTACATCTATCACAAAGCTTGGGTTAATCGTAGACTATAGTAAAAGGCACTTGTCCAGAATTTCACAAAGTAGAATTGAAGGTAGGACCTTGTTAATTATGAGGTGAACAAACATTTGAACTATTTGACCTTGCTGCATCTATACAATTTGCTAAAAAGCTGGCATTTTAGTTACAATGAAGAAACTATGATTATAGATATAACTGAATAAAGCAAATATAAAAACCATACAAAACAGGTTAAGTAATGATAGAACTCTAATAACAAAGGGGGATAGAGAAAAATATCAAGTTCAGCCATAGTATTATGTGTGTGTATATAAATAAATAAATATATATATATATATATATATATATAAATTAAATAATAAGGGTAGAAATTGATATTAATCAATTAAAAGCAGGTGGAGGTGCAATTGCCCAGTGGTTAGGGCAGCGGAGTTGCAGTCGGAGGATAGCAGTTTTGATTCCCAGACCGGGCGTTGCGTGTGTTTATTGAGCGAAAACACCTAAAGCTCCACGAGGCTCCGGCACGGGGTGGTGGCGACCCCTGTTGTACTCTTTCACCTCAACTTTCTCTCACTCTTCTTCCTGTTTCTTGAGTAAAGCTGTGATGGACTGGCGTCCCGTCCAGCTGGGGGGAACACATGCGCTATAGAAACCAGGAAACTGGGCCCATGAGCCTGGCTAGGCTTTAAAAGGGCGAAAAAGAGAAAAGAAGAATTAAAACCAGTGGCTTAGCATATTTAAAAAATCCGATGATTAAGAATTATGTTACATACAAAATTAAGAGGAATGACCACTAAAATGGACACCTAATATGCTAAACATAGACATCAAATCGCCATTACCATGAAGAGTGTGTTCTCAAGAAAAATCTCAGCAAGATGCCAAAATGTAAAAATGAGCAAGACAAATGAAAACATATTAAATTTCGTATATTTTCATTTGTCTTGCTCATTTATATATATATTTTGGTGTTTTGCTGAGATTTTTCTTGAGAACACTCTTCATAGTAATGGCAATTTGACGTCTATGTTTAGCATATTAGATGGTCATTCCTCTTAATTTTGTATATATACATATATATCTCTATATATCCCTTGACCATCACATGTGTTATGTTCCAAAAGCTCCCACAGAAACAATTAAGATCTAAAAGAATATAAATGCCTATCGGCTGCAGAAACCCACAATATGAATTTACATATATTAGCCAGAAAAATCTGCGATGTACTGAGTGCATGATAGGTGAACCGTGATGTACTGTGTGCACATTAGGTGACCTGCAATATGGTGAGGGATTACTGTGTATGTATGTATATATATACACAGAGAGAGATATGTATATCAATAATAGTTTGACTCAGCTCCATATGGCTTGAAGTTTCATGGGCACATTGAGATATATCCACATTAAAAATGCTGTTTTCTGGTTAGATGGATGCATTAAGTCATATGGAATTAATTCAAATTGTTAATAAAAATATATGTAACTCCTACCAAATCTGTTGAGTTTCACCTTGAGTTTGTTTGCTCACATATGTGCTTATGTATGTAGATATGTGTGTATGTATTTATGTACATGTATGATGTGTGTGTGTATATGTATGTTTATGTATGTATGTATGAATCTGTCTGTCTGTCTACATACATACATACATACATACATACATACATACATATACACATCTCATCGTCCGTTTTCCATGCTGACATTGGGTGGACAGTTTGACTGGTGCTGCACCAGGCTCTGTTTTGGAATGGTTTCTATGGCTGGATGCCCTTCTTAATGCCAACTACTTTACAGAGTGTACTGGGTACTTTTTACATGGCACCAGCATCAACAGTGTCACCAAGTAACTTGCAAGACAAAAAAACCCTTCGGCAGGGAGGAGGGTGATGGTGGCTTTCTGCCAGTTGATGTGAAATTAAAAGTATAGAAGGATAGGGGTTGGTATCTTGCTGTAGAGTAGATACATGGATACTCCAGCCGCAAAAGAAAGGAGGTTGAGTTAGAGGGTAAGATAAAGAGAGCAGGTGAGTCAGATAGCAAGATAAAGTGAGCAATAATGAGAAAGATGGTGGCGCATGTGTGTTGCAACATGCCGTTGATGGACATTCGGGGTAGTGAGAATAAGTGAGGTGATACAGAGGTTTGAACTGGACGAGTAGGCAGGATGTAGATGATGGCAAATGATGGAGTGAAATGTAGGTGAGGCTCGGGGGCAGTGGTTATAGTAGATATGACAGAGCATTGAGGGTGATAGCAGATAAGTGAGGTGTTAATGATGGAGAACAACACAGGGGAGAGAAGGCACAGAAAGGAGGTGATTGGTGGAGACAGTATCTGGGGGAAGATAATGAGAAATGGAAGTAATTCAGGGTGGGGAATAAGGTAATTGAGAAAGCAGGCAGTTGTAGTATTTATCTGTTCTGCTCTCAGGGTATAGAGAAGTGATGGGTGTTAGGGGATGAAAAGTGGAGGGAAATGCTTGATTGGGCAGAGAGGATGTAGGTGGGCATTGGGTAGAGCCCCTTACAGACATGCATCAACCAAGGGAGTTTAGGATATCAATTCTGCTATTGTGGATAGGTCTTCTTGAGTACAGTGAGGAACCAAATATGTCGGTCCATTGTCATCTCCTTTATAAGGCTCAGTGCCTTGAGATTGGCTTTCAGTACTTCGTCTCATGTCTCTCTTGGTCTCCCTCTTCCACAAGTTCCATCCACTTTAAGTGATCAGCATTTCTTTATGCAACTGTCCTCATTCATACACACCATGTAACCAAATATGCACAGTCTTCTCTCTTGCACACTACATTTAATTCCTCCTATGACTACATACATACAATCGTATAGAAATACATTGTATTTATACACACACAGATATGATGTTACTCAATCACTCAACTATGACTCCACTACGTCTTATAGCAGAAACAGCTGTAAGCTAATGAAGTTCATAAGGTAATCATTTATTCCTCTGCCATCTTATTTTCTGTGTGTGTGTGTGTGTGTGTATTGAATATCACATAATTAACTTGTGTCTGGATTTGCACTGCACCAAGGACTACCAAGAAATGTGAAATAGTGCTATTTGTGGTTACCAAGACTACAAGAAAAACAAAATTAAGGATTTTATTTTGTAAAAAAAAAAAAAAGAATCGAAAGATGTCTAAGTTAAGAATTAAATATGCAGGATCTTTAAACTTGTCTGAAAAGATATTCTCTCCCCTTTGATGATATAATTTGCAGCAGTGGCAAACCATATGTGTGTGCGCGTGTGTGTGGTTCAAAATTATACAAAAAGACAGAGACAGGTAAGGGGACAACGAACAGTGTTTTAGTTTGATGTTCAGGAAAAATGTAAGAAATCTTTGACATTTCAAGCCTATGCTCTTCTACAGAAAGGAATGAGGAGAGGAAAACATAGAAAAAAACATGTTTGGATCAATGGTTGCACTTGTTGACCGAGAGGATGGAAGTGGTCAAAGACATACAGATATATATATATATATATATATATATATATACACACACACATACATACACACACACACACATACATATATACGCTTACATATGTGTGTGTGTGTGTGTGTGTATACTGTGTTGGTTAACAAGGTAACCAATGTTCTTGTGGAAGGAGATCTCTACAATTATTCAAGCAAACCCCTTGTAAATGTTGGTACTTGTTTTCATTTTGGTCTTCTCCTCCAAAATGGTGATGAGTATCATTTCCAAGTGGCTCACTTGAATAATTGTAGATGTCTCTCCACATAAAACCATTGGTTGCTTTGTTAATCCACAAATAAAGAATATTTATCCATTAATATGATGTTGAGCACTTTTTCTTACTGTTCAATACTAGCATCCATGTATGTTTATGTGTGTATACACACATTCATATGTATATATACATGTGTACATTCGTATATTTAAGATTAAACTAATTGATTGGTAATTGTCCTTTTTCTCAGTGTGTTGTAAGTAAGGCATGTCTCTGTGGTCATAAAATTCGCTTCCAAGCCACTTGGTTTCTAGTTCAGATCCACTGAGTGGCACCTAGGACAGATCTCTTCTACTCTGGCTTCAGGCTGACCAAAGCCTTGTGAGTGGATTTGGTAGACTGAAACTGAAAGAGGTTCATTGTATATGTGTGTGCATGTGTTTGTTTCTCCTTGTTTTGTGTGAGAATCATAAATGAGTGTCACTGTCGTAGAAGTGGTCATTCATTTTCAATATTCTTATAAACATGCGCAGCTTGGGGAAATATTACTTCGCTTAGAAACAGGTGAGGGTTGTCATCAGGAAGGGCATATGGCTGAAGAAATAAGCCTCAGTAAACTCCATCTGACCCATGCAAGCACAAAAAAGTGGACATTACAACAATGATGATGAGAATGTTGAAATGTATACAAAGCAGTTTGAATTCTTGTTAAGATGTGGAGCTACAGATAAAATGTTTCTAGTGAGTTGTACTTAGAAAATTACGTATTTAAAAAACCACTCTGCTCTGTTATTCTATGTTCTGTGAGGCACTAAATTCTTACTGTTACATCATCTCTTTTTTTAATCTTTTATGCTGCTTTTGCAAATTCCCATGACTCTCTGTCACCATCCAATTGCTTTATTATGAATTTGAATTGGAAGCTTGAGCCATAGTAAATCTTTCATGAGCTGATTACACAACTGTGAATGCCACTCCTGTGGATGAATTGCAGTTACTCATTTGATAGAGCTTGGTAATCCTCACTGTTGATCTTCTAGGACTCCTCTGCTCAGCATCAATGTAAAAAGTACCATTAGCTAAGTTGAGCTCTTCTGTTACCTCTTCACAATCCACCATGCTGCAGACACATGATTTCACCATATCTTTGGTAGGGTGGCTGAACAGGTGCCATGTCTTGCCAGCTGAGATTAAGAATGGTAGTCAGCACTTTTTGTTCTTGATTCTTTTCTTTGGTTGGCGTCACCAATGATGCTGCACAATCCATATTTGAAATAATGATTGGTATTTGTAACAACAACCAGTGAATAGCCAATGCACAACAACTGAGTGCCTACCTACGAGAAGTCAAAGTCAGCAGTTAATTCAATGATGTAATTAAGTTTACTGACATTGTTAATGCTTTTGATGAAGGCATGAATATCCATTTTCTGTACCCTCAAATCTAAGATAAAATGGCTTAGAAGATAAGTTTTTGGACTTGATGGTTATGGGTTATAATTTCAAATCTGCTGCTGGTTGTTTTCACTCATCTAAGTAAGAGTAATAAGTAATGGGTTTTTCTAGAAAAACCTATTACCTACAATAGACAATTTTATCCAAAGATTGATATGTCTCCTATCAGAGTGCCAGAATGGAAATCAAGGTTCAGTATCACTTCCTTAAATAATTCCTTGGATACTTGAGAAAGTTATGTTTTTAATTATAAATATGAACACTTGTGTCTGTATAAGAAATATTTCCATTTAATAAAACTTATCTTTCCTTTATTCTTTTTTTCTCAGCTCGAGTTCATGTAAACTATGAAGTGAAAGATGATGTTGCAGTTGTCAAGATGAACTCTCCAGATTCAAAGGTGACTATGATGTAGTAGTAGTAGTAGTAGTAGTAGTAGTAATCATCATCATAATAATAATAATAATAATAATAATAATAATAATAAGAGTTTCAAACTTTGTACAAGGCCAGCAAGTTCAGGGGAGGGGGTGTAAGCTGATAACATCAACCCCAGTGTTCAACTGATACTTATTTTATCAACCCCAAAAGGATGAAAGGCAAAGTCAACTTTGGTGGAATTTGAACTCAGAACATAAAGACTAAAGAGATGCCACCAAGTATTTTACCCAGTGTGCTAACAATTCCGCCGGTCACTGCGTTGTTGTTAATCATTAGAACACTAAAATAATTAAGCCTCATCTGGGAAGTACCACACATTATTAAGTATTATATAACCACTAACCATGTATATTTGGTGGTCTTGTGCAATCTACAGTCCCTGAAATAATATTTCAAGGGCTGTAAATTGGCAAAATTGGTAGAATGCATACAAAATACTTTCTGTGATATAGTTCTGGCACTTAATGTTGTGAGTTCAAATCCTGCCAAAATATACTTTGCCTTTCATTGAAATAAAGCATCACAAAACATGGCCTTGTGTTCATGCTAGAAATCCTATATATTACACTGTATCAAAATTTTAATGTTTTTCTGTTTTTGGTCAGTAAGTGTTATTTCTTATTTGCTTCTATCTAGAAATCAAAGGAAGTGACTACTATTCCCTTCAAACTTTACTTTTGTGACCTGGACATCAAGTTTTGAAACTGAATTATTTTCCATTACATTTCAGAAAGATTCAGTGTTGGGTTGCTGAAGCAGAAATATCATTATATCAAATGTCTGGTTCAGTGCCAGATTTGCTTGTCAGTTGCTTGACCTTAACCACTTGAGCATGTCCCTTAGTTGCTGACAATATGTGCATCTCTGATCATGAGCAGGAGTATGTGTTGAGAGGGATTCTTTAGGGTTTGAATAAATGTAAGAAAAGCAAAATTTGAAGGAAATATCAGCCATTTTTCATACTTTATAGGGGTAAGCAGGTAGGAAATAATAATTGCTACCCAAGGACAAAATCATGTTGCAGTGTTATTATTTCATACATTTGTACCATCTGTATTTAGTTTGGTGCTTCACATTTCTAAGTTTTAATCAGGCTTATTTTATTGACTTCAGAGGAATAAAAAGAATGGTGAGATTCAAAGTTACAAAATTACATGCATAATTACCATTTTTGAAAGTGCTAAAGGAAGATACGTAATCATTATTTGTGTCTCCCACACACATCAACATTCATTCTTATACTTTCTACAACATGCAGTCAGAATCTTGCACACTGCTAGATATACACATACAACTTAGTGTAGACACCCACTTACCAGCATGCACTGACGTATATATTTACATAAAAATACAGCCCCCTGCTTAAATAGTTTGTTCTAACAAGAACAAACTATACTGCAGCAGTTACCTTGAAAGAAACCCTCATATTTGCTTTTGGTATAAAATGCACTCTTGTTCATTAATACTGCCTCTGTCACTAATATATATATTCTTATAAAAATATAGATACATGCATTCACACATGTTGATATAGTTTTAGTATATAAAGCAAATGTCAAATTTGCCTGCTGTTTATTTTGTCTTGTCTTTCTTTGGTCATGATAGCATTTAACTTTGTACATATGCTGTATATATTGTAGGTAAATACTTTATCAAAGCCTCTACAACATGAGATTGTAGGAATCATGGAGGAAATCTGGAGCAATGATCAAATTAAAAGTGTTGTTCTAATGTCTGGAAAACCTGGCTGTTTCTTGGCTGGGGCTGATATTGGGTAAGCCACTTTCATGTTAATAAACATTTATATAGATTTCACTTGTTTACAGAAATTTATATTGTCTTCAATGGCTGGGCTCATTAAAAATAGATTAGCCAATTGTAAAAAAAATTTTAAATGTAAACAAAATAACTAATAGCACATATCTTTTATTTTTTTGCTTGATTCATTCATTGTCATGAAGCATTTAAATCAGTAGCAAGCATGTTTACAGTTTGCTTGTTTACGCTTAAATAGGCCCATTTTCACTCCTACATTGGTTTTCTGGAATCGAAACATCAAACTTTGCTGCTAACTCACACATAGTTTGAGATGTACTTGCTTCCCCTACAGTTTCCAGCTCATCATTATCCACCTTGGTCTCAGGTCTACCACGGGGCTGATTTTCAAGAGTAAAGTCACCAGACCAGAACTTCTCAAACCATCGACGTACAGTGTGCTCATTTGCCACATCTTAACCAAACATCTCATTAATGTTTCGAGCTGTCTAGGGTACATTGGTTCCACAAAGGAACTCATATTCATAAACAGCACAAATTTTTTGATCTGTCCATGGGTTCACAAAAATTGATTTACATGAGAAAACTTATAATTTAATCAAACACTGTGAACTATATTTCAAAAAGTGATGATGTAACTCTTCAATGTTGTAAAACAAAGAATAATCAGGATAAAACATTAGAGTTAATGACTGTGAAACTTGGGGCATAAGAAAATTGGACACTTCATTCTTAATGACCTGATAGAAGAATATATGTATACATGCACTAGAACACTTGTATGCATATGGATTTATATATATTTGGTTTTATGTGTGTGTTATTAGACCTTAAAATGAATTGCATGAAAACAAAATATATGCTATTTGAAAACAGCACAAAACCAAATAGAGGTGGGAAGCATTGACATCAAGGCAGTAAAGGAATATATATACTTGGGACACACAGTAAATATATTCTGAGACATGGATGCTGAATCCTTGAGAAACATAAGGACAGGATGAGAGGCATTTACCTTCATAAAAAAGTACTCAAAGTAAATGAGACATGGGCTACTACAAAGTTGAAATAATATAGATCATCTACAATGCAAAGGGCCAGGGTTAAAGGTCTGTGGTTGTAATATCATTGTGAGAGCATATTAGAAATAAAGTAATTCAAGAATGGAGTGAGTGTTTTTGATTTATATATCAAGATAACAGCTTGTTAGTCTTTACCATCTACAAATAAAGACATTGCTGAATACAAGTCATTTGGAAATCTAATTATGGTTGAGTTATTTGTAGGAGCAGTTACAAGGGAATATAAGTTCAGAGGAAATATATATTCAACCACTATGGAAAAATCAAAATGTAAGTTATTTAATTTTATTGAAAATACAGAATGTGGTTGTATTTTCTACTTGCCACAAGTAGTTGACTGTCACAAGCCTGAGTGGCAGAGGAATGTTAGAAATAGATAGCATTGTATCTTATCATCAAGAAATAGGAGTTCTAGCTAAAGAGGCCATGTTAATCATAGGATAATGCAATATTCTTGAATAACAATAGATATAGTATATATGCGTGTATGTAGGAGAATATACAAATAATAACAACAGACGAGGACAGGTGGTGTAAATAACAAAAGTATATATTAGTATGACGCTCGGGAATACGGAAAGTCTTTGACGTTTCGAGCTACGCTCTTCAACAGAAAGAATATGGAGACAAGGAGAAAAACACGGAGAAAAAAAATTGAATAGTGTTCAGTCAACGGTCAATCATAATAATGGCCGATCATAACAATGACTGACCGGAAGTTAGAAATTCTTATTTCAGGAGAGCTAAGAAAGGGGGAGATAACAAACGGTGATCGGGAACGAGGGGCTGTGTGTGGGAGGTAGAATGCTGGTGATCTTGACGTATG
>NC_068999.1:26205877-26207783 GCF_001194135.2 Octopus bimaculoides | reverse complement strand
ATATATATAATTTCTTTATTGGTGAATTGAGGCTACCATTGGTTTCATGGTAAGAAAAGTAGGAAAATGTTCTCGTGTCTTAACAGTTTTTCAAGCTGATCATGTAGAGAAAGGTGTTTGCCTCCATTTTGGAAAACAGTCTTGCTTGGTTCACGGGATTTCTCATAATTTCACCTAAATAAAACTATGAATCAAGGGATGTTACTCTTGTGAATCATCTTTTGGATGTTTGTTTCCCGTGGATTTATCTTTTGGTTAATTTTTTTGTAATTTGCATTATTTGTTTTTGTTCTGGGTATGGTGTTCTTGTATGTTGAGGTAGTTCATCATTGGGGCATATTTCTTCTTTGTGATTTTATCTGCTGATTGTAGTATAATGTTTAATTTTTCAGTAATACAGGATTCACATATTCAAGATAATAGCAAACTTTGTATTATTGAAAAATTAAATATCATACAATCAACAGATAACATCTTAATCATTAGGGATGAAACCTTCTCTCCCTGCATACACAAGCAATATTTTACACTCAAATATTTCAAAAAAGGGCCCCCAGAAATGAGGGTAACCCTACCAAGATAGCCCCTTTTTTAAATGTAAACACACATAGCACACAAAGAAGAACTATGCTCCAATGATGAAACTACCTCAACATACAAGAACACGATGCCCTGAACAAAAACAAATGATGCAAACAAAATAATCACAAAAAAAATTTTAATAAAAAGACATCCAAGGAAGACAAATATCCAAAAGATATTCATTGTTTTATTTACGCGAAATTACAAGAAATCCCGTGAACGAAGTGACACTGTTTTCCAAAATGGAAGTGAACACCTTTCTCTACGTGGCCAGCTTGAAAAATTGTTAAGACACTAGGATATTTTCCTTATTTTCTTACCATGAAACCAATGGTAGCCTTAATTCACAAATAAAGAAATTATATATCCAACAATGCAGCGTTGAGCACTCATTTCATTGTTTTACATTTGCAAATATCTGTTCAGTGGTAGCAGGACGTGCTAGAAATACCAGCCAAATCGGTTAATGTTTACAAATATAAAGATGAGAATGTGTGTCTGTCTATCTGTGTGAATCCCTACAACTCAAGAACTACCCAACCGATTTGATTCAAATTTTAAACATGCCTTACTTAGGATCCATACAGTGTCTTGGACCAAAAAATATTTTCAACTTCTTGCCTAACGCGAACCCAGAGCAATCTCTTATACAATTTCAGTGTTACATGTCAAAAGTGAAACAATAACATCTCTCTATTGTTATGTGAGATACTTTCAGTTTAATAGTTTCGCTATTAGTTCTGCATGAGAGTATATTAGAATAATATTTGTAAATTTGAAAAATCAAATTAGTAAAATCAATTTAGTAAAAATAACTATATATATCATATCACACATATATACATACAAAACGTATTCCTTGTTTTTCTTATTTCTCTTTCAAACATTTAACTTTGGGGAAAATTTTTTTATGTTGATAGCTTCCGTCTCTGGGTGACCAAGTTAGTAGCAGCGGTGGGTGTGCTGAAAGTGTAGCTGCTAGAATAAGAATGGCCTGGGCAAGGTTCAGAGAGCTCTTACCTCTGCTGGTGACAAAGGGACTCTCACTCAGAGTAAAAGGAAAACTGTATGACGCATGTGTATGAACAGCCATGCTACATGGCAGTGAAACATGGGCTGTGACGGCTGAGGACATGCGTAAGCTTGAAAGGAATGAAGCCAGTATGCTCCGATGGATGAGTAATATCAGTGTGCATACTCGACAAAGTGTAAGTATCTTGAGAGAAAAGCTGAACATAAGAAGCATCAGTTGTGGTGTGCAAGAGAGACGATTGCGCTAGTATGGACACGTGGCGAGAATGGACGAGGATAGCTGCGTGAAAAA
>NC_068999.1:26185732-26205033 GCF_001194135.2 Octopus bimaculoides | reverse complement strand
GGAAAGCAGACGTTAAACAATGATGATGAGTTCCATTGCTTTTCAGTATGTTTACTCAATGGAATCATTCTTAGTTCTTCTTGTCGGATATGTTGCCTGTGAATTCTTGCACGTTGACAGAGTGAGTTATTCGTTTCGCCAATGTAATTTTCTTTACAGTTTGGACAGGTGATGCAGTATATGAGATTTTGTGTTTTGCAGTTCATATCTGCATTTATTTTAAAAATAGATCCGTTCTTGAATTTTATGTGGGAACCACTTTCTATGTATTTGTAGTTGTTGGTATTGTTACACGTTCCACATCTCCTATCACCACATTCTAGTAAAAGAATGTCCCACCTGAAACAGCCATCTGGTTTTGCCATTTTTAAAGGCCAAGAATCAACTTGTCATTGAAAGAACTGACCAGCTGTAAACACAGTTTTCTTTCTTCTTTCACTCTTCCTTCTTTCTTTCCTTCTCTTTCCCATTGACACTCCTTTCAGATACACAGGCGCACACACACACCAACACAAAAACACACACACTCTCTCTTTATGGTCTTTATGGTCTGTGTTCAAATTCTGCCAGGGTCGACTTTGCCTTTCATCCTTTCAGGGTTGATAAAATAAATCCCAGTTGACCACTTGGGTCGATGTCATCAGCTTACCCACCCTCCCCTGAAATTGCTGGCCTTGTTTCAAAATTTGAAATCAATATTGATTCAGTCTCTGTTTTGATCTCCCGCAGTATGTTGAAGGCATGTAAATCAGCTGAAGAAACTACCAGTCTCAGCAAATCAGGACAGGAAATACTGGAACGAATAGAAAATAGCAAGAAACCTGTGGTAGCTGCCATTATGGGAACGTGCTTAGGTGGAGGACTTGAAGTAAGAGATTAATATTTATTTGTGAAACTGTTTTTAATGATTATCATTGTCACCATTATTATTAACAGCACACACACTCTCTATCATAAGTATCATCATAACCAGCATGAGCATCAACATTTTTTGTGGTGACAGCAGACAATAACTTTATTTGTTTTCTCTGATTTTCCTAAATATATTAAGATTACTGTTTGTAAAACTGCATAAGCTACTATATACTTCAATCGTGCAACATTTCATCAACTACTCAACCTTTGTTACAGAATTCTGTTTCTGCAACCTAAATAGTAATTTAAAAAATCCTCTAACTCTAGCAACATTGATCAACACAATTGTCCAGCTGAAATATTTGCAAACAATATTAATATAATTGATCCAAAAGAATCCCGACAGATCATTGAAAATCATATTGTATAGATTATCATGTCAATTTTGTTTTGGTGTGAGCAAATGCATTGTTCTTCCTCTCAAAAATATCTGTTGCATCTCACTGGAGAAAATTTGATACTGCAAGGTATGAGAAATAGAAAAATAGAGTGAATGTAAACTCTGATGTAATGCTTTCTGGCATATAGAAATGTAGGTGAGTATGCTTATAGGATATGAGCCTGGGACACTTAAACCATTTGGAAGTCAAATATAATATATCTATTCTGTATTGCAACTTTATGTACAATGGTTATAAAAGAACTTCTACAACATATAATATAAGCATCATCATCATTTGAATGTCTTATTTTTCATGCTTGCATGGATCAGAGTTTTCTATAATCTTTAGATGTTGAATATTATGGAGGTGATGACAAGTGACTGAGACCTTTGGCAATTTGCTGTGCTTGAGTAGACATGTCAAGCCAAGTGAAATTGTAGTCATTGTCAGTGTCAGTGACACATAAATGGCACCCATGCTGGTAACACATAAAAGACACCCATACTGGTGACAGATAAAAGGCACCCACTACACTCTATGGCGTGGTTGGTGTTAGGAAAGGCATCCAGTTGTAGAAACCAAGCCAAGACAGACTGGAGACTGATACAGCTCTCCGAGTTACCAGTTCCAATCAAACTGTTTAACCCATGCCAGCATGGAAAGCACACTAAATGATGATGATGATGATTTCTGTCACCAACCCTCACCTGTTTCCAAGCAAGGTAATAATCTCCTAGTCTATTAAACAACAAACTGCCCGATATGGTTGCACAGAGAACTGGAAACAAACAATATTGTATGAAGAGCTTTTTGTTTACAAAGATTGTGCAATATGTTGAGTCATGTCAAAAAGCCCAGTCATACTTTCATGGTGAACTGCAAGTAAATGATGTTATTTGCCTGTACAATGACGACTTTTTGTTTATAATCATTGAAGGCGCATAAAGATGAGGGGCAATACTAGCTCAAGCAAATACACTTTCACACATACATGTGCATGGCCTAAACTCTTAAATATCATTGGAATCTATCCCCTTCAAATTACAAATTCCATAACCTGACCCTGTATTATGGACAGACTGTGACTTTTTGGCTTTGGTATGTAGTTGATATTACTGGAATAGCTCATTCAACTGTGGGAGGAGAATTTTTGCTTCACTCTTTGTTTCCACTAATGCCATCCATATAAGCATGCAGAGATATCAGTTTCCATTCCTCTCCAAGTAATGTCCTGTACCTCTTAATATCAGCCTTTTAATCAACACAAGTAAAAGCTGTTAGAGATCTCTCAAACAACATGCAATGTGAGCAATCTACAGAGTATGCCAGACAATTGAGAACAAAACGAAATGCATGGAAAAATCAATGCCACTAAACAGAAAGAAAGACATAGTTTCTTCAAACAATGGTTCACATGTCAATGTATCAAAGAAACAGAACAGTTAAGAAAACAACTCTCAACTCTAATAACAATCTCCAGTACAGCCATTGAAGTGACTACATGTCTGGATCAGGTGGCCTCTATCCATGCTGCCCATGACACCCAAGAGAGTAGTCTCAATGAGTCTTTCTTCCCATCAACATTGCTGTGATACAGCAGTTCAAGAGAACTAAAAAACTACATGTTATTGAAGAACTTAAGGTCAGGTCTTGCCAGACAGGGACTGCTCAATACTCATCAAGTAAAACATATAAATGACGTCCTCATGAATCATATCATCATCATCATCATTTAGCATCTGTTTTCCATGCTGGCATGGGTTGGACAGTTTGACTGGAACTGGCAAGCTGGAGAGCTGCACCAGGCTCCAGTCATCTGTTTTGGCTTGGTTTCTACAGCTGGATAACTTCCCTAATGCCAGCCACTCCACAAAGTGTACTGGGTGCTTTTTATATGTCACTGGCACAAGTCCCTTGAATGTGTCACCATGTCTAATAATAGACTCTTCTATGAGCTGCTCAAGAATGACTCTAATCAACCTGCTGAGATTGTTGTTGATGTCTTGGATCAGCTGGATGAGCTCAAATATCCTGGCAATGTCTAACTGCTGAGAATGTGTCTTTCTCTTTGCCGTGGAGAACAAATCATTGTCAGGGACCTCCAGCTCCTTCCCAGTCTTACACAGAGGACCCAGCAGTGCTCAGAAAGCTGGTGATCTCTGAATCACTTTGTTAGTAACTTGAGTAAGAATTTTGTGTTCTTTTGATTTACTGTCAGATGGTAATCGACCTTATTGAAAGATAGGTAATGGATGTATATGTCATATTTCGGGGATTTTGTCCCTTCATCAGTACCTATCTAACCCATTAATCATCCTCAAACGCATTGCTTAAATAGTCACCACACATAGTAGTGTAAAGTCATTGTTTGTTTACATCTGATACCTCGTACACAAAACGTAGCAAAAGTCAGTACTGGCTATAATTTCTATAGAATATCTGTAGAAATAACCTTAAAATAATGTAAAGCACACTGCTAATGCAGAAGAACATGGTATTCACTTATAAAAACATTTAATATACTTTATAGTATTTTATGGCTGCATAATGAAATACCATGTACCTACAAATCATTACTATTACATTAGTATTTGGGAGCTAGTTTTAGTATCTTGACATTGTTTTTTTTAGTACTTCATCTATACTGCTAGCTGAAATCTTTTTTAACCAATGCAGTCACATCTCTAAATAATAGGTCTATGATTGTGTGTGTGTGTGAAAATGTGGAAATGTTTTTATCAGTAACATCGTATCAATATTGTAATTTATTTAATGTATATTAGTTGTTGTACAAGTGTTCTTTCAACTTTGGATACAATCAGTTTTTCATTTTATGTGTTATGTGTGACTGTGTAGATAAGAAGTTTGCTGTCCAACAACATGATTTTGGGTTCAATCCCTCTGACATTTTGGGTAAGTCTTCTGCTATATCTGTGGGTCAACCAAACTCGTTTAAGTGAATTTGGTAGAGGAAACTGAAAGAAGCCCCAATGTGTGTGTGTGTATATATATATTGAGAGAGAGAGAGAGAGAGAGAACTGCAGGAGAAGTATTTGACCAAAAATAAACCATTCTGCTTGGCATTTGTTGACTTAGAGAAAGCTTTTGACAGAGTACCCCGCTGTGTGATATGGTGGGCTCTGAGGAAGTTAGGGGTAGAAAATAGACAGGACCCTTCCCCCATCAGGTAAATGCCATGTTCAATATGTAGAAAAGCTGTAGGCAGGAATTCCATATGGCGTTCCCAGTGTAAGCTATGGACACACAAAGTGCAGTGAAATGAGTAGCTTGTGAAAGTTGTACAAACCATATACAGAGGTGCTGTCAGTCGGGTGAGTGTTAACTATGAGTATAGTGATGAATTTAGGGTAGAAGTAGGCATTATTAAGGTTTGTTTCTCAATCCCCTCCCATTCATCATCCTCCTTCAAGCCATAACAGAGGAATTCAAGATTGGAAACTACTATATGCTGACAATCTTGCTCTCATAGCAGATTCTATATCAGAGCTAGAAAAGAAATTCCAGGTGTGGAAGCAAAACCTGGAATCAAAGGGCCTTAAGATTAACTTAGCAAAGACTAGGATTCTAGTAAGCAAGAAAATGGACAGGACCCTTCCCCCATCAGGTAAATGCCATGTTCAATATGTAGAAAAGCTGTAGGCAGGAATTCCATATGGCGTTCCCAGTGCAAGCTATGGACACACAAAGTGCAGTGAAATAATAGGAAGGTTATCGGAGAAGGCAGTGTTTGTATATGGAAGATGCACAGGAGCCATAAAAACTACAGATACTTGGGTAATTGATTTTCTTAAACACTTCAGAGGCTATTTAGAGGTAATGGATAGTTTCTGCTACCTAGGAGACCTAATTAGTTGTAGGGGAAGATACACGGAAAGTGTAATCACTAGAATAAAAATAGGATAAAGAAAATTCAGAGAGTTTTTACCTCTGTTGGTAACCAAAGGTCTCTTCTCCATGTGAACAGAAGATTGATGTATGTATACAAACAGCAATACAAGATAGTGAGACGTGAGCCCTGAATGGCTAGAAAGGAATGAAGCTAGTATGCTCCACTGGATGTGCAATGTCTGTGTACATGTGCAACAGAGTGCTAGTGTTTGAGGGAAACGTTGGGCATAAGAGAAATTAGAAGCAGTGTGCAAGAAAAAAGACTGTGATGATATAGTCATTTGATGCATATGAATGTAGACAGTTGCATACAGAAGTGCCAATCATTTAAAGTGGATGGAACTTGTGGAAGAGGGAGACCAAGGAAGACATGGGATGAAGTATTGAAGACCGATTTTAAGACATTGAAGCTTATGAAGGAGATGACAAAGGTCTGTGATATGTGGCACATTGCTGTACTCAAGAAGACCTGTCCACTACAGCAGAATTGATATCAGTGCTGGTGCCACATAAAATGCATTCATGCTGGTGCCACATCAAAAGCACCCAGTACACTCTATGGAATGGTTGGCATTAGGAAAGTCATCCATCTGTAGAAACCATTCCAGAACAGACAATGGAGCTTGATGCAGCCCCTGGCCTTACCAGCTCCGGTCAAACTCTGGCCATCCAGGTTTTCCATCTGGCCCAAGCAAGCATGGAATTGTGGATGTTAAATGATGATGATGATAAATGATCTGAGATTTACAATGACAATTATAAGGTTGGAATTTTGACTTCCATTGAATTGGTTTCTAGATTCTCTGATCTTTGGATGAATCTAATTTCATTGGTCTGATGCAACAGCTTCTAAACTGGAAGCTGAAGCAAAGTATACAATGAATTAGTCATTTCTTGAAATTATTGAAGTATGAATCAAGTGTTTGAACTAAATGAAAGCAATGCATTGTCTTTTTTGACTGTTTATTTCATCTTATCTAGCTGTATTCTTTCTGGCTATAGTAAGACAACAACTTGACAACAGCAATGAGACAAGTAATCAGTCCACTGTTTTGTGTGAAAAAAAGTTCTCTGTTTATGTGTAATTTTTGTATCCTTTTAGGTTGCTCTTGCTTGTCGTCATCGAATTGCAGTTAAAGATAAAAAAACTAGTCTGGCAGTTCCTGAAGTGATGCTTGGATTATTACCCGGAGGTGGTGGAACCCAGCGTTTACCTCGGCTGGTAGGTATAAAGTTTATATTGCTTATCAATTGGTAGACGATAGTGACAATAATACTAAAGGCCTTAGTTTTGGTTTCCTACATTTTGAGTTCAAGCTCTGTCAGGATTGATTCTCTCTGTGATTCTTTTAGTGTTGACCAGCAGAGAGGCCCGGCATTGCTCGGGATTAAAATGGCACAGTTTTTCATTGTTTTATTTGTTTTGGTAATGTGACTGTGGCCATGCTGGAGCACCGCCTTTAGTCACAGAAATCGACCCCAGGATTTATTCTTTGTAAGCCTAGTACTTATTTTAGTGGTTTGTTTTGCCGAACAGCTAAGTTACAGGGATGTAAACACAGTAGCATTGGTTGTCAAGCGATGGTGGGGGTACAAACATAGACACACATACATGTATATACATACATACACACACACACACACACACACACACACACACACACACACACACACACACACACACACACACACACACACACACACACACACACACACACACATATATATATACATATATCTGAACGAACCATGTCATGCTGTATTGAACTGACAAAAGGTAGGTTTCTTACCATTGTCAGCATTAATGCACCAACGTCCCATTCTGATGAAACTGTAGGAGAGTTTTATGATGCCCTAGCACAATTAGTGAGGAAAGTACCAATTTCTGACAAACTGGTCATATTGAGAGATTTCAATGCAAGAGTTGGAAAGGACTATGTTTCATGACCTGTTTTAGGTTGACATGGGATTGGAAAATGTAATAAAAACGGAGTAGCTCTTTCGACGTTTTGCACTGACAACAATCTGGAGTTTAAGCAGAAAAAAAAATATAAAACCACCTGGATGCACCCAAGATCTAAGCACTGGCATCTCATAGTTTATATTTTGATCAGAAAATGTGATATAACTCATTTGTATATTCAAGTTTTGTGGTGAATGTGCATGTTTTACGGTTTATGTTTTTTGCATATGTGTTTCTATTTGTATATACATCTATCCACGTATGTATGTGCATGTGCATATAGACTACGTTTTGTATATCCGCGTATGTATGTGTATGTGCGTATAGAGATGTGTATATGAACATAATGATGCGTGCATTTTTGCATATGTGTTTTTACTTGTATATATGTTTTCCACACATGTATATGCATGTGCGTATAAACTACGTTTTGTATATCCACGTATGTGTGCGTGCGTGTAGAAATGTATATATGAGCGTAGTGATGCGTGCATGGGTATATATGAGTGTGTATGTGTGTGTATGTGTAGACATGTACATATGTGTGTTTCGCGAAAGCGAAATTGTGATGGCACCTGTGCCCAGCATCGCCTTTCTGGCACTTGTACCCGCGGCATGTGTAAGGACTTTCGAGCGAGAGCGTTGCCAGTGCCCCTGGACTGGCTCTTGTGCGGGTGGCACATAAAATACACCATTTCAAGCGTGGCCGTTGCCAGTACCTCCTGACTGGCCTTCGTGCCGGTGGCACATAAAAGCACCCACTACACTCTCTGAGTGGTTGACGTTAGGAAGGACATCCAGCTGTAGAAACTCTGCCAAATCAGATTGGAGCCTGGTGTAGCCATCTGGTTGCACCAGTCCTCAGTCAAATCGTCCAACCCATGCTAGCATGGAAAGCGGACGTTAAACGATGATGATGATGATGAATCTCTATGTGTTTGTGTTTGTACTCCCACCATCGTTTGACAACCGATGTTGCTGTGTTTATGTCCCCATAACTTAGCCATTTGGCAAAACATTGATAAAATAAGTACTAGGCTTACAAGGAATAAATTCTGGTGTCGATTTCTTTGACTGAAGGCGGTGCTCAAGCATGGCCACAGTCACATTACCGAAAAACGTAAAACAATAAAAAACTATACCATTTTAATCCTGAGCTATGCCAGATATCTCTGCTAGTATATTATATACATATTGAAAGTATTAAACTGAAAGTATTACCTCACATTACAATAGACATGTTATTGTTTCACTTTTGACACGTAATACTGAAATACTGTAAGAGATAAGATATTGCTCCAGGCTTGCTTTAGGCAAGAATTGAAAATTTATTTGGCACATGACACTGCATAGACCCTAAGTAAGGCATGTGTAAAATTTGCATGAAATCGGTTGGGTAGTTCTGGAATTTTAGTGATGCCCACATACAGACACACACCACACACAGACAGACACACATTCTCAGTTTTATATCTATAGATAAAGTAAGTACTTGGAATATATTGGGATTTTAATCAAGAACACCTTCCCCTATATATTCTTCCAAATATTAATCTAAGACATTGTTATTTAGAAGTTCTGAAGTGAAGCTGTGAGGTTAATGACTACATGATTACAAGTTCAAACCCCTTTTTGAACACTCTTTCTGTTATTGTAAATGTTCACCAATGTATAGTTATGTAATGATTGCTATCTAAACTTTAGTTCTTGAAATGTTCAGAATTACTAAGAAGCAAATTTCTATTTCAAATCATGATTTTCATTGTAGACTGTGAAGGAATATTTTATGACAATTTTTAGTAATTTTTATTATTATTTTTTAATTTTCAGATTTCAGTTCCAAATGCTTTAGATATGATGCTCACAGGGAAAACTATTAGACCTGATAAAGCTAAAAAGATGGGTCTCGTTGATCAAGTTGTTGATGCCCTTGGTAAGTCAAGTATCAATAGTGTTTCACATCTTGAGGGTGCGTAATGAGTCTTGGGTGAGAAAGTAATGCATATGTCTAGTACAGAGTAGTAAACATTACTTTGTAAGGAAGGTGGCATTGAAAGTGGTGAAGTCAAATCTCAGTACACAGGATATCACAGAAGAGATGATAAAAGAATGAATTCATTGATGATCTGCTGTATCCCTGATCCATTAAATCTATGTCACCATAAAAATAAATGACCATCAACTTAGATAATGATGGCAATGATTATCTACAGTTTGTACTGATTTTGTTTCTAGTTGTGCACCACTGACATTAACCCCACCATCCCATCTAACATATCCAACAATCAAAGTATTGTATAATATTTTATTTCTCCATATTATTCACTTGATTTATTACTTGAGTGTATCTTGAAAACTATTGAAGCTAAGAAATCCAAACTTTTTAGTAGTAACATTACAAGCAAAAGATTCTCCTGAAACTTTTCTTTCTGAATAAACTATTTGGTTACATGCTTGATGAACTATGGTTCCTATAAAAAATGAAACCAGTTATATGTGAAATTAAATAGAAATATGGCATATTTACATAAATAGTTACATTGGAACTATTTCTTTCAGAAGCTAGTTGGTGTTGAATATATAAGTTAAAGCTATTGTCCTTGACACATAAATCACATAAATGTCCTTGTACATAAATCAAAGTGAAGTGTAATTGCTTGCATAGTGTTACTGAGAAGAAAAGCATGGAGCTTCTGAAGAGAATGATTGCTGTCATTATTTTAAAGATAACCTTTATCTTTATTAAACAGCTATACTATACTGTCACTATATTGTAGAGTACAGATATTGTCATTAAAGTGTATATTTATTATACGAATGTTCTAAGTTTACTTTATTTAATATTCCACTATCATTTTCTATTTTGAATAAGATTTTTCATGTAGTAGAATATTTTTACTGTATTTGTGTGTGTGTGTGCGCGCACAAACATGTTCTTCACTTATACATGTTTAAAATTTTGTTGTTGCGGAGATATTTATCTGAATAATTTTATATAGATAAGCAGCTTTGAATAATTTCTTTAATAAAGGCATTGTATGTCTGGCATATCATTTCTTTTATTGGTTATAAAGTTGTAGGGGGGAAATATAGTTTACTAAATTGAACAAGAGCTTAGCTGATATTTATTTTACCAACCCCCCAGAAAGTTGGAAAATAAATCAGGCACAGTGGGATTGTACAACAATATTTTTTTTTTCTCTAGTAGCTTATTATTTCTGCCAGTCTACAACTTTTGTAGATATTGTATAATTGAGACGGCCCTTTCAGCATCCTTTGGGCCTGAGAAGTCGCAAATTGTTTCTTGTTTATTTTCCAGTAAATAATGAGTTTGAGATAAGAATGTTAATATAATGCTTACCAACCACATGCTTCCAGGTTCAGTTCCACTGCATGGCACCTTGGGCAAATGTCTTCTGCTGTAGCCTCAGGCCGATCAAAGCCTTGTGAGTGGATTTGGTAGACAGAAACTGAAAGAAACCCATTTTGTATATATATATATATATATATATGCATGTATGTATGTATATATATGTTTGTGTGTCTGTGTTTGTCCCCCCAACATCACTTGACAACCGATGCTGGTGTGTTTACGTCCCCGTAGCTTAGCGGTTCGGCAAGAATGGCCGATAAAATAAGAACTAGGCTTACATTGAATGAGCCCTGGGGTCGATTTGCTTGACTAAAGGTTGTGCTCCAGCATGGCTGCAGTCAAATGAGTGAAACAAATAAAAGAATAAATATATTATCTAAAATATTAAACTATTCTTTTTTTTTTTCTTTTACTTGTTTCAGTCATTTAAATCCAGTAACATATTTTCCCTTTATTCTAGGTCCTGGATTACAAAGTGCTGAAGATGGGACATTAGCATACTTAGAGAAGATTGCTGTTGCTGCTGCTAGGTATTATTTAGGATTTCTGTTATTTCTAATATGAGTAAAACATTAAGAAAGCAACTATATGATATATACAGTACTACAGAAGTAGAAGAGTTTGACAAACACATTGCCAGTATAATGGAAAAAGAAGAAAAGATTGCAATAAATTTTATTCAGTAATTGATGTTTAAATTAGAATGTTATTAAATTCTTTATTATCTAATTCAGTGTTTCACTATTCCAAGTTCAAATCCATTGAGCTTTAATAACTAAACAAAAACAGTTGGATGATCAATATTACCTTGGAATCATGAAGATCCCCACTGAAAACTTCATGTTGTATGTAATCTTTGAAGGAAAAGGTGTCTTGTCAAAGTTCAGATATTTCTGGGGTTGACTTTTTTGTTTAATCTTGTATAGATTGTTAATGAAACAAATACACCAGTATCTCATTTTATATTTCTTCTGTACAAAATCTCATTTTAACCAGTAACATTTTAACCAGCAACACTCCCTTATTTCATCTGTAAAATGTATAATATATATGTTTATTTATGTACTTTTGTACAAGATATTTAATACTGTTATCAATAACCATTAATATCTGTAGCCATCCTCTCATTTCTAGAAAACAACAAAAATCCTTGTATATGGAGCTGTTCATTTCACAGTTCTAATAACAGGATGTTTTCTTTGTCACATGCATGTGCATATGTCCAAGAGGCAAACAGGGGTGATACTATGGCTTGTGCAGTGGCAGTTTATCGGCTGAGTGGGTGGGGTGGGGTGCACATGTCTTTTGTTTCACTTATGTACCATATGCTATATTAAGAGTATTTGAATGTGTTGATGATATATCATAGAGACTATGTAGAAGAATTTGAATTTATAATCATGACTTCCTTACTTCCCCAAGAAACAAGTTCTATGACAGTGAGTGAAACAACTTAATTTTTCACAGATATTCTCTTCATGAGAATGTTGTTATTAAGGTAAGAGTTCATCTATCACATGATATTCAAATATCTCAGCCAGAAATAAGATGTATATCAACAGCTTTAATTCACAATGGTGCTGAAGGAAAAGTAAGATCTATCAATGTGAAGTTAAAAATTCAACATTTTATTTTCCATGCTTTCCATGAATTAAAGTCAAGACCCACTAATGGTTATAGGAAAGCTTAATATTCAATTTTAACTACCCAAATCAATATAATATACCTTCCCATTGCTTGGCAGTTTCTGGAATTTCTTCCTTAAATTTGGAACTCCTGTTAAGGAACCATCTCGTTGCTACATTACAATGCAATAATAGATTGCACTCTTTTACTTGTTTCAGTCATTTTGACTGTGGCAATGCTGGAGCACTGCCTATTAGTCAAAGAAATCAACCCCTGGACTTATTCTTTGTAAGTCTGGTACTTATTCTATCAGTCTCTTTTGCCAAAGCACTAAGTTATGGAGACGTAAACACACAAAGATTAGTTGTCAAATGATGGTAGAGGGACAAACGCACAAATATATACATCCATCCATCCATCCATCCATCCATACATACATACATACATAGGCTTCTTTCAGTTTCCGTCTACCAAATCCACTCACAAGGTTTTGGTCAGCCCGAGGCTATAGTGGAAGACACTTGCCCAAAGTGCTATGCTGTGAAACTGAAACTAGAACCATGTGGCTGGGAAGCAAAGTTTCTTACCACACGGCCATGTTTTTTTTCTTTTGTAAACTTAATATCTTTTTTGTTAGGTATTACTTCCAGATATTCAGTCTGTTTTCATTTTCTGAAGCTAGTTCTACAGGGTTCAATATCTCTTGGTGCCAGCACTTCAAACATGAAGAAGACTTCCATTGGTATTACCCTTCGTTCTTCTGTATGTCTCATCTGTAACTGGTTAAGGTGTCTCTTATGTTCTGAACGTTGTCCTTTAATTAAATGCAACATGTTACCTAATGTTTTGATTACACAGCCATCCTCCTAACCTTCTTTACCATTTTGTAATTTTTAAAATGAACTTTATCTCCTGCTTCAAAATGTTTTGTAATATTTCTTGTATTTTCTTCAAATGTATTTTTGTCTTTATATGTATTTTTTCCTGGCAATAATTTACCAAAGATTGCTTTTATTTTACATGCAAACATTAACTCTGCTGGTGATTCCTGAATTAGTATTTGGATTTGACATTATTCTATATACTCTCAAAAATTTTGTTAGTGCCTCATCATTATCTAGTTCATTCCTAGCTTTTCTTAGAGCTCTTTTGAATGTGTCGACAAATTTTTCTGCCTGCCATTTGACCTCAGGTGATAGGGTGGGGTAAAGATGGGCTTTATGGCATGTATTTTGCAGAAATTTCTTAATTCATATCTCATGAATTGTGTCCCATTATCTGAAACTAATGTGTCTGGAACACCGCATCAAGCAAATAACTTGAATAGGAACTTTATTGTTGTCTTTGCTGTAGGTTTATTACATCTGCATACCCCTGGCCACTTTGTATAGCTGTCCACAACAATTAGATAGTATGCACTGTTCACTGGTCCGGTGTAGTCAATATGTATCTTGGACCATGAGTTCTAAGTCTTTGTGCATAGACCTAGTTTGTGCAAGAGTATTTGCAGAAACGTTTAAAAAAATTTTCTCTTTAACTCTTCAGATGAATTATTTTTAGAGAGACAACCATTTACGTTTTTACAATAGAGATTTATAGGGAGGTCCTGTAAATTGAATAATTCTACCCAATTGGTTCCAAACAGATTGGTTGCATTTTTAATGATGAAGACTTTTGTCTTGCATATTTTCCCTTAAAATGTGACATTAGTCCATATTTCGCCTATGAAATGTAATTTGTCGCTCCTCACACTACAAGCAGATTTCACTGTTTTTCTCAACATAGGTTTCCCTATTTTCTTCCATGCATCCATATTTATTATTGAAATATCTCTTCCAGTATCCAATTGAATATGTATTCCATTTATTTTTACATGTACGAATTTTCTTATTTGGGAGTCGATTTTTGTTTCTGCTGAGAGCACTCTAGGATTTTTAAGGTTTGACTTTCGTAATTTTGTTCTGCTGGGTGAACTATAGTGACCAATCCTTTTGTAACTGTAACATTTTTGATTATTAAATGGACAGTCTTTTCTGAAATATATGCCCCCACATCCATTACATGGATTAGGACATGGCGCTCTTTTTTAGTTGTACTTTTCCAGTCAGCATATCTGTATTTTTGAGGAATCCTAGTCTTGAATTTTTTCTACATCATGTTTCAGGTTTACTATCCTTTAGCATTCTTCTGCTATGGACTGTAAGGTTAAATCTTGGTTCGTTTGTTCCAATTTAGAAAGAATTCTTGCCTGAACTTCTGTATCTTCATTTGTTGTAAGGCCTTGTACAAAAATCAGACACTTGAACATCCCAGATGTAAGTTCTTATAGTTTAAAACTTTCACACATCCTGTTGACTGTTCCTGTCATCATCATCATCATCATCATCGTTTAACGTCCGCTTTCCATGCTAGCATGGGTTGGATGATTTGACTGAGGACTGGTGAACCAGATGGCTACACCAGGCTCCAATCTGATTTGGCAGAGTTTCTACAGCTGGATGCCCTTCCTAACGCCAACCACTCCGAGAGTGTAGTGGGTGCTTTTACATGCCACTGGCACGAAGGTCAGTCAGGCGGTACTGGCAACAGCCACGCTCAAAATGGTGTATTTTACGTGCCTCCTGCACAGGAGCCAGTCCAGCGGCACTGGCAACGATCTCGCTCGAATATCTTTACACATGCCACTGGCACAAGTGCCAGGAAGGTGACACTGGGCACAGGTGCCATCACGATTTCGCTTTCGTTTGCCCCAACATGTCTTCGCAAGCTGAGTTTCGTGTCCAATGAAGGAGACGACGTTGGCATGGGTGCCAGTCGTCGAATTTAGTTCGATTTCGATTTCACTTGCCTCAACAGGTCTTCGCAAGCGGAGTTTAGTGTCCAATGAAGGAAAGGTACGCCAGCCCACTTATGTTCCTGTGTATGTGATAAAATCATCATTCTCTTTTATTGTTATATTCTAACACTCCATTCAAGTGTTAAATAGAGAAGTTTTATCACTGAATATGTTAGACAGTAATTCTATTGTTTCTTTAAAACAAATTTCATTGGGATTTTTGGGCAATATGAAATTACAGTAACATTCATGCTCTAACGGAGCTAATTTTTGCAATAACAATCTCACTTTTTGTTCATCTGACCATGATTTGCAATCTTGCTTAAAAATCTCCTCATACCTTCTGTAATGCAATGCAAAATTTGTACCCTCCTCTGGGTTATAACTTAATTCATTAATCTAGTTCAAAATGCCGTCTGGTGAAAATGAACTTGCCTCATTTTTGGACTTCTTTGAATATAGCTCCAATAATTGTTGTTGTTGTAGTTGTTGCTGTAATAGTTGCTTCTGCAACTCCTGTTGCTGCTCTTCTTGTTACTTTTGCAACTATGCTATGGAAGCTAATATGTCTTCCATTATTTAACAAGTTGTATCATGAACAAATTGTTAAATAACCTACGTGAGCTTCAAAACCCTCATTGCCAGATGTTCTAATGCAGTTTATTATGTACAATAAAGAAAAGCAGACAACAGTAAAAAGAGTGTAACAAACTAAATAAATCTCTCTACAAACCAACAGTCAATATTCCTTATGGACTAACCAACTTCACTGTGAACTAACATGAACTTTGCTCAACTCTGAACTCTGAGCCCACTCAGATCATTACTATTTATACTTTACTCAGACCAGGTTATCTCTCACAAGTGGGGTGTTGTAACTCTCATCACAACAAGGACAAATGTTGAATGTTCGTAACTGCAAGTTACACAGCTCACTTTTCGAGAACCCCGCTGAACCATCCCCGGTAATGTTCTCTTGTGTGTAGCAGTAATTCCCCTTTTTATGGCTGCCGGCTTGTTCATCTCTCATCTCATGATTTCCATGTGGTTGCACGATATTACCTTTGAGAGTTCTGTCTACATATCAGGATACCAATTCAGCAACCCAATGCAACTATCACATGATGCAAATAATATTTTTTTTTAATAAATCCAGTACACTTATTATCTCATCATACCATACAAGTGTAAAGCTATATCATTATGTACCAATGTAAAAATTATGGAAAGAATAGTTAGGGGAGAAAGGTGTTGTTGCAGAATCATTAAGACCTGCCAACTTTAAAAATTATAATGACTTAATCTGAAACTGTTGCCATGCAAAAGTCAAGTAAGTGTTACATTACTTCTAAACTGACATGCAGGTGCAGTAAAATCATGGAACATATGAAATAAAAATGTTTGGATGATATGTCAAGGCATTATTCTCTACTCAACCAAGTGACTATCTAGCAGAAGGCATTAGATTTATTTAATCCGCTGAAACAAGATGCTGTAATCCACTGTTAATAAAACTGTAATCAATTGAAGAAGTCATTTGTTATCAGTGGCTGATGATAAACATCAGCCTATAAAAGAATTCTTGAGAAATTATATCAAGTATGCAATAAAGGTATTTAAGATGCTTAGGAAGTTAAATGTATATGTCTCATTGGGATTTAGAAAAATTGTGTCCAAATGTAATTAGGAAAAGCCATAGGATAGAAAATGAAACAGTTTCAATCAGTTATATCCTTCTACAAATGTTAACATATAAATGTGGGACATATTGATTTCATTAATCAAGGTATTGATGTATTGGCGGTATTCTGTGTTTATTCCCATAATCTCTTCTCTTATAAATATTGTCCTTGTTCTTAGTCTAAAGAAATAAATATTTAATTTTCATTATCAGAAATCTTGCAAATAATGGTGGTAAAAGGGCACCAAGAAAGAAAAATCTCACTGACAGTAAGTATATTTTTATTCAATATAACCAATGAAGTATTTTTTTTTTATATAACCTAATAGTTTATTCTATTTATTAACTTACATCAAACCTGTTGTTTTCTAAATGATAATTATATAAGCAATAACCTCAAAAGGCATGTCTGTTGGTTTGATTAGAATTCTTTGAATGAAAACTTCTTCCCCAGAGGCACATCCAGTGATGATGGTAGCTGTTATCACAGGTGATAATGTCTTCACAATCAACCTTGTCCCATTGCGTAATATAGAAGCATCTTGATTTCTTAGAAGCATTATTAGGATTCCTACCTTCAGAAAAAGTTTATGTGAAGTTCCAGGTAGCTCAAGAGAATTAAGGAACTGTTGGGTAATGGACAGCTTGATTTTCATCAAGGACTGAATCAACTTAATGACAGTTGGAATCTTATTCATTAATTCATGGTTAATCCTTGCTACTGTCTCATTTTTTGGAGTAAGAATTGCCCTTTCACACAACCATTTATGTAAATTATAATTAATACTTAAGTCTGGAAATACCCTGTTCTTCATTTCAGCTGGAGAATTCACCATGATAGCAATATGAGCCAAATTGATATCACCATTCCCATCAAATGGTACTTTCCCATTTCCTAATTGGAGGAGCCAGGTTGAAAAGTGTTCTGCACATGGTCCCCATGTTTTGCACATTGGTCCCCATGTAAGCTTGCATGTTAGTATTGAAGGGGAATTTCTGTACTTATTCCAAAGACATGAAAACTTAATGCATGCTTTTATTTCATCCAATCTTGTTCATCTCAGAATGACTGGTAATGTCTATCTGAAGTCTCCTGATAAAGCTAATGTAACTCCTCCCATAGATTTATTGTTACCTCTTATGTCCTGTAAGGTCTTATCAAGAGCTTCCATTGCACCTCTATATGACCCGGTGCATTCATCCTAAATGATCAGGTGGCATTTGTGCAACACTTCTGAATCTGAACCTTTGCTTATGTTACAAATTGGATTGTTATTTGTGACCAGGTGTAGTGGCAATTTAAAAGCAGAATGAGCTGTTTGTCCTCCTGGAAAAATGGTGGCAGCAATGCCAGACAATGTTACAGCAGCTGCAATTCTTTTTTGTTGCCTTACCTTGGAGAGAAGCAATGTTGTTACAAATGTTTTACCTGTATCACCAGGAGCATCAATGTGATGTCATAATTTCTCTCTCTTACTATGCCTCTTGAAGTTAAATCACTAATTTGATCGTTTGTTTTTGGCAATCCAGAGCCAATTCCTACTAATTTTTGCCTCCCATGGTCAAAACTTGATCCTCAATTTCAATCAGTGTTTGGTTAAAAATTATTTCAGAGAAATGAATATTGATATCTGGGTTTGCCTGTTGAACTGCATACTTTAAGTCCTCACATTGTTTCATCCAAAGCTGTAGGGGACTGCCAAGTTGACACATGGTCAATATAATTGCAAAATAGTTACAAAGTTTTCTTGGAGAATCTGATACTGATGCTTCAGTCAATGCTGCTCATTTTCTAAAAGAAATCATTATTGATAACATGCTTCCCTATCAGTTTCACACACGTGACCATTTACCCCCCTTCAATTTTGGAATGATTTGGGACCACGTGCTTCATGCAAAAGGAACTGTTAGTAGTAGCATTCTGCCTGACTTGGGTGGACACTGTAAACTCTTGCAAGTATTTCAGCCCCATTTTTCCTCTTGTGCCATTTATTGTTTCTCCAGGTGTAATACTTGGGTAATTGTGGGTAAAGGAGTTTTCTTGCTTCTTCATCTACTTGACACAACTTGAAAAAGGCAGTAAGGGTAGTTTCTTTTGGAGAAAGTGCTTGTTGCAAGGCTGTTTGTTTTGTAAAGTTAACCCTGTGGACATTCTCTAGATGGACACTCAGATGAATGATGGCTGAGTGTTTCTCATGAATGGGAAAATTGAAGATGCACCAAAGAACCTCATTGGTACTGATGTATCTTCCTCTGTCATACTGCACAACTTCATCAGTTTTATTTATCTGCTGACTACCATTCTGCATAAGAGTGTATGTTGCAGATCTAAACCTTGTTTATATATTTTCAAGCATATTTGATAGAGATAAGAGTTGCAGAATTCAACATTGACTCTGGCTACCTGTATTCGTCTTTGCTTCATTGTAGAATATTGATCATCTATATTTTATAATAAATATAATAATTACTATGAAGCATTGTGTAGAATATATTGTATAAAAGAAGGTGGGTAAGGCCAAAACAATGCGAAGTAAATGCAAAGTAAATCACAAGAAAACAAATATGTGAATTAATGTAGACTTTACCTTACATCTTTATATATATATATATAT
>NC_068999.1:26184622-26185405 GCF_001194135.2 Octopus bimaculoides | reverse complement strand
ATGTGTAAGGATTTTCGAGCGAGATCGTTGCCAGTGCCCCTGGACTGGCTCTTGTGCAGGTGGCACATAAAATACACCATTTTGAACGTGGCCGTTGCCAGTACCGCCTGACTGGCCTTCGTGTGGGTGACACGTAAAAGCACCCACTACACTCTCTGAATGGTTGGCGTTAGGAAGAGCATCCAGCTGTAGAAACTCTGCCAAATCAGATTGGAGCCTGGTGTTGCCATCCGGTTTCACCAGTCCTCAGTCAAATCGTCCAACCCATGCTAGCATGGAAAGCGGACGTTAAACGATGATGATGATGATGTGTGTGTGAGAGAAAGAGAGAGTGTGTTGGCACACTCTTTCTCTCTCTCTCTCACACACACACATACATACAAAAAAGGTGTATGCATGTGTATTTATGTATGTCCGTATACATGACATCACACCCTTTCACTCTCTCTCTCTCTCTCTCTCTCTCTCTCACACACATACATAAATGTATACAAACATACATACAAAAACACATGTGTATGTGTGACTGACTACAAATACATAGAGCTGTACACGGCACACAAAAAGTAAATAAATAAAAACTTTTTACGGAAATTAACAAAGTATGCGGGTTCAAGTGAAATTTGTGAACTTAAACTTGAAATGAAAGCATTAAAATAGAGAGTGAGAGATTTCGCAAATGAAAACGGAAAACTTTGCCGTTGCTACATTAATACCAGAAGTTGATATTGAGAAACCTTTTTAAAGAAGTGAATCATATATCTAAAGCAATATTATTTATTT
>NC_068999.1:26177752-26184455 GCF_001194135.2 Octopus bimaculoides | reverse complement strand
GTATCTCTGAAAAATAAATGTTCACTGTTTTCTGCTCTCATTTTTCATATTCTGTTTCATGTTTCTGAATTAGAAATAACAGATCAAATATTGCAATATGAATTTGGAAGAAACTTTGTGTTTAAACAAGCAAGATCAAAGGTGATGAAACTCTCTGGGGGTCTCTATCCTGCTCCATTGAAAATCCTTGATGTAAGTTCTTAATAGCTTTTTAGTTTCTAAAAATGTTAATCAATGTTTATGCATAGGCACAGGAGTAGCTGTGTGGTAAGTAGCTTGCTTACCAACCACATGGTTCCGGGTTCAGTCACACTGTGTGGTACATTGGGCAAGTGTCTTCTACTATAGCCTTGGGCTAACCAAAGCCATGCGAGTGGATTTGGTAGATGGAAACTGAAAGAAACCCATCATATATGTGTGTATGTTTGTTTGTGTGCTTGTCCCCAACATCACTCGACAACCGATGCTGGGATGTTTATGTCCCCGTAACTTAGTGGTTTGGCAAAAGAGACCAATAGAATAAGTACTAGGCTTACAAAGAATAAGTCCTGGGATCAATTTGCTCCACTAAAGGCGGTGCTCCGGCATGGCCGCAGTCAAATGACTGAAACAAGTAAAAGAATTTTTTTTTAAATATTAAGAAAGTAGAGTGTCAACCTAGATGCACAGTAACTAATTTGGTGTTTTAAAATCCTGTTGTGTTTTTATTTCTTCTCTGGAGATGGTGAAATAAAGATCATTAAAGTATTTAGATTGATTCATTTGATTTTTATCCTCTCCTTTACAAAAACTTGCACACACTGAAAAGAAGTTGATGATAAAATTTAATTTATAAACCATCAATCTTAAGTAAAACGAAAATCAAATAGAAATGGTGAAAAACTAAATTAGAACATTTTCCACATTAGGTTTATTGTTACCCAATTTCATCTTCATATCATCACCTTTCACTTTCCTAGCTTTGGTAAAATAAGTATTAATGATATACAGGGATTCGTTAAACCACCTATATCTTTCCTCTTCTTATATTGGCTTTGATTGCCTAAATAAAACAGTATCTTAAAGAAGGATAATTTCTTTTGATGTTTCTGATTTTTTTGCTTTTTATTTCATTGACTGGAGCAATTTGTTTGACTATTTTCTCTGAATAAAATGTAACTCTATTGTCTTTATTGATCACTTTTGTAGGGGAAACTGAAAATGCAGATTCTTGTTGCATTTCATATTTTTTGATAGAATGCATAGTGTTTAGAGTGATTTTTCCATATATTTGAAGCATTTGTTTTTGCAGGTCAGATTGATCTATGTCATCATAATAACTTTTTAGCCTGCGTGATAAAACATTAAATTAACTCATAATAATTTTATGAAGAACTATCCAAAAATGAACAGGCCCTCTTTTAGTTAATATCATGGCTTTCACCTGATAGGCATGATTTATTTGATTTATGATGACACATGGATCCATTTTAATACATTCTTTAGTCAGTGCTTCTTTCAGTTCTATAATTAATGTAAGTTTTGACACTCTTCTTTGCAACCTTCTACTAAGATGGTCTCCATATATTTTCTGTTGGATTAAGATTGAAGCTTTAAGCAATCCACTTTAGTTGTATGCATGGCTATGAGGTTAAGAAGTTTACTTGTCAATAACTTGGTTTTGGATTCACTCCCGTAATTTAGCACCTTATGCAAATGTCTTCTACTATAGCCCTGGGCTGACCAAAGCCTTTTGAATGAATTTAGTAGATGGAAATTGAAAGAAATTGATAGAATTTACCTTCATCAGACAACTTTATTGATGACCAAAACATCCATGTTGCATCACACTTTAGTCCAGTTGACCTTTTTGGTCCTATTAGATTATGAAATCATTGGCTTCTTTCTTGCAACTCTTCATTCATATCAAAGGTGTTCTTACACAATACGGTAAACATATCCTTAGGATTCATAACCTCTCTGACATTTGCAACTTGCTGTTTAATTAAGCTACTCTCTTTGCTCCCTCACAAAATTTCTGCAACCTCTGAGGTTTCTTCTTTATTCAGCAAATCCCTTCTTCTGTCCACCTCTTGACTATGTTATTCACTGTTTGATGATTAATAGAGAAAAATTGACCTACTTTTTCTATTGGCTTTTCCATATTGATACCTGCTGTATAAATACCTCAATATTGCTTTTCTCAATAGTTTTCATTATTGTGTCTTATTAAATTAATGTTCCAAATAATACAACTTTATATATATATATATATACATTGAAAAAACATTGAAAATGTATCTAATTTGAAGAATTTTTAAACAAACAAGTTGTAAAATAGGCTCCTACCACAACAGTTAGATTTTACTATTGCAGTGCTAAATTGATGAAATGTGACTCAGATTTTGGAAGAAACTAAACAAAGAAATGGCTTCTTGTGTTACATTTGAAGGCAGAGGGCCGATACCACATTACTATATTAATAAAAATAGAAAATTGGGAACCAGAAAGCAAACAACTGATTTAATATCCACTGCTTTCTTAACTCAGATGGGATCAGCATGCATGATCTACATTCATTTCTATATTATTTCTCTGATTTTTCTACATTTACTTTTTTCACTCTCAAACAATATGCATTGTCTTTGTTTTCAAATTATCATCTCTTAGGCATTTTGCTCTTAAAAACTCTTTGAATCATTACTTTTCAACAAATATATTGATAAAGTTTAGTAAATGGTTTAGTTTGAATTGACTGGGTGATCTGATCAATCTTGATTGGGTAAAACTTGATAACTCATTTGATTTATAAAATTATTTGTTTTTAAATTTTATGTTAAATATTTATTTTCTGTCATTAAGGTAACAAAAAAAGGTTTAGAACAAGGTCTCAAAGTTGGCTATAATGTTGAAGCTAAGGTAAGTTATTGATTTATTAAACCATTATTTACTGTCTTTTTATATATATATATACTACCATTTATTGACTCTTTTAATATTGCATTATAAAAATCATAAAGTTTTAAGATTTGGGCCACTTTAAAGCTTCAGAAATTCAAACTTTACTTCATCTTATAGGACTGGCTTTATTTTTTAACTGGTTATATGACTGTTGTTGTCTAAATGAATGATTGCACAATCAAAAAACAATCAAAAGCAAACAAAACTACATTAAGACTAACTACTGTTTATGTGTTATAATAATGACCTTGTTTATATGGTATCAATAAAAGAGAAAGAGACAAAACCCACTATCACGATTTGGTTGGATTCTTGAACTTTTCCTGAAAGAGTTTATTGAAGGAAATAAAACCATCTTAGATATATGAAAAATGAAAAAAAATAATCCATAGAGCTGCATATTAAGAAAATTTTGTGTCAGCAATAGTTTAAAACAAATATTTCTTAATTCTGAAGAAAAATAAATTTGCTTCCATATAGTTTTATCAGGTTTGTAGTTCAATAGAAGTGGTGCATCTTTTATTTTAACCCTTTGGCAAAATACCTAGCAACATTTTGTCTGTCTTTACTTTCTGAGTTCAACTTCGACCAAGGTTAACTTTACCTTTCAACTTTTCAGGGTTGATAAAATAAGTATCAGTTGAATTCTGGGTGGGTCAATGTAATCAACTTACCCCCTCTCCTAAATTTGCTGGCCTTCTGCCAAAATTTGAAACCAATATTAGCAGTGGATAGGAACAATATGATTTTAGAGAAGAAAGCAATATTTTATCACCTGCATGAGAGCTTGTAGTTAATATTGATTATTAGGTGATAAGACGGGGGGTGAGTCAACACTATTTGGATATCATGTATACCAAAGTCAAAGAAAACTTAATAATTATTTAAAGATAGTTGTTAATTAGGATGATAAAAGTCAGTGATTGTTGTTAACAGCCAAAATATGGTTTGAGGAAACTTGTCTTGAGTCAGAGTCTGCTTTAAGGCAGTTGTAGTTGACAGTAAAAATAGTTTAGTGTCAGATAAGAGAGGAAGAAACTACTCTCAATGGGAAAAACTTGGAAATAAATCTATATTTCTTTTCTTTATATTTTTTCTTGTTGGTGACAATAATAATGAGAGATTAATATTTTACAGGAATTTGGTTTTCTTTCCATGACAAAAGAAAGCCAGGCTCTTATTGGCTTATATGACGGGCAGACTGCAACAAAGAAAAACAGATTTGGAGAACCAAAACGAGAAGCCAAGTATGTTTTTTTTAATAATAGCTTTATATCTGTGGTAATTCTTTCTCTTTGTTAACTTTGCCATTCTTAATAGAGGACCATGTATGATATTAGTTACATTGGGAGATAGATCACCAACTATTATGTGAGCTTCAAGTCACTAGAATTTCATTTTTTAATGAGTTAATGTAAAAATATATTTTCCAAACTTTTGTTTGGTTCTGGAGTTCTCTATCTTCATTAAATAGGTCTTTCCTTGTACTTACAGTAATCCTTTGCCATATCACGGTTCACCTATTGCCGCAGGGTTTCGGAACATAACACCTGTGATAATTGAGGGATTACTGTATTTCAAAGTGAGTCTCCAGTGATAGGTTTTTCTTTTGGTCTCCACTTCCAAATCAAAGCATATGATTTTTTTTTTTTTTTGGTTAGAATTAGTTTAGCCTCAACAGAAAGTGAAACCAAATTAGTTGTTAGTATGGCTGGGCCTCATTGAGTGGAATTCAAAATTATCATTTTGATTGAACAGTTTTGTATTCTGTTAGTTTTGGTTAAGAAGTCAATTAAATGTGGCTGCAGAGCTGGCTTGCAAGGTTGCAAGATCAAATCTAGCATACATTCATTATAATTATTGTCCGACTATTCTTCCATTTCACAGCTATGCAGATAATAGCAGAAAGATTAGCCTGTTGTAAAAATACTTATTCCTGAGATTTGTATACCAATATCCAAATATGCAAATGCTGCTTTTACAAGTGTGAAAGATTTATGTAAAACAGGTTAAAAAAAAATAGGAAACAAAAGAAAGGAATATTAATATTAGAAAGATAAAAAATTTTCCGCAATCTGCTGAATTCAGTGATCAACATGAAGTTGGTTGCCACTGGACATATAAGATTAACTGGAGAAATTGCAATAAGTTGTGAGGATGTCTTCTAGCTATGTGATATCAATATTCTTCTTTACTTAAACTAGTAAGTAGGACCTTTAAGGTATTAAAAAACATCTAATTTGTTAAACATACTATAAAGTGTTCGTTTTGTGGACACTTAGAATGTGTAGATAAGGCATCAGGTAACTAGCTCATAAATCACAGGTTGATATTATTTTTGAGCATTTAACAGTTGATGTTGCATTGAGGGATACAGCTGGTTTGAGTTCCAATATACATGTGCATGTAGATAAAGGAATAACAGAAAACCAGGAGGATAAAATGTGACGATTTATTCAGCCTGTTAAAGTGTTAACACGGTAAAGCTGATGGAATACATCTTGAAGAAACAGTCAGAATATATACACAATGGTTTAACATGCAGATGGTACATAATGATAATGTATGCGATGTAGAATAGGAAAACAAATATGACTTATAACTTCTGCTGGAATGCAGGAACAATTGTACTTGTTGAAGGATACCTGTGAAAATAAAATTGTTCTCTGCTGAAGATCCAAACTTGACCGTGCAAACCCTCCTGCTGAAGATCCAAACTTGACCGTGCAAAGAAATAGTGGAAAAGGTTTCTTTATAGAACTGATGATAGGCTCCCAGGAAAAAGTATATATTTCCCACACTCAGCTGGTCTTTCACATGATGGGATGAGAACCAGAGAGTCTAGATCAATGTATAACCCATCACATGGTTGGGTCATCTGACCACTTGCAGAAAAACAAGTGTACAAGCCTATTTAAGCTTAGACAAGCAAGCTATAAACATATACTTGCTACAAGCAGAACAATTTAGTCTTCACTTATCTACAATAAACACTAAATCCTCTGGAATTATGTGTAAGGCCTGATATTCTATTCGGGAGTAGTTTTATTTAGTATTTGCTTCATGCTATAAAAGCGAAATGAAGCACCAGCTTGAGATATAAGACATCATATTTTTTACAGGAGTTGAATAAGAGCCTATGATTTACAAAAGAAATTTAAAACAAAGAACCTAGTGTATTGCTGAAATTGTTAAATAGTTTCTAGAATAAAAAAAGAGCACCTTCACAGATCAACTAGAGGTGTGCGATAAAGAATTTTGCTGTTAGAATTGTTTCGTAGTTACAGAAATATGAGAGAATACATTGCAGGATATTAAGTAAAAATGTTGATTTCTTATTTCATATATTTTTACTTTTTGGTGTATCTGATGTATATTTCTCTTTACTGGTTGGTTAATTCTGAAAATTTAGTCAGTTGTATTATTTTCATATCTGTTACCTGGAGCATAAATGGCCAAGTCAATACAGAACAAAGCAATCAACTGACAGTTCATGGTCTCCAGTGGTGTAGACATTTAGCTTTTCGTGGTTCAATTCATCTGGTTGTCAGTAGATACGACTGCAGTAGCCATTAAAATAGAAAAGTGAAAGCTTACTTTACAACCATGTGGTTTCAGGTTCAGTCCCACTGCATGGCATCTTGAGCAAGTGTCTTCTACTATAATTCTGGGCCAACCAATGCCTTGTGAGTAAATTTTGTAGAAGAAAACGGTGTGGAAACCTGCTTTGTGTGTGTGTGTATATATATATATATATATATAT
>NC_068999.1:26173817-26177521 GCF_001194135.2 Octopus bimaculoides | reverse complement strand
ATATATATCATCATCATCGTTTAACGTCCGCTTTCCATGCTAGCATGGGTTGGACGATTTGACTGAGGACTGGTGAAACCAGATAGCAACACCAGGCTCCAATCTAATTTGGCAGAGTTTCTACAGCTGGATGCCCTTCCTAACGCCAACCACTCAACTCTAGGCACAAGGCCCGAAATTTTGGGGGAGGGGACCAGTCGATTAGATTGACACCAGTAAGCAACTAGTACTTAATTTATCGACCCCAAAAGGATGAAAGACAAAGTCGACCTTGGCAGAATATCTCCTACGTTCCTGCCTTTAAGCTTTCGCTTTATACACGCCAGCTCAATCTGATTCGTCCTCAGTCAAAAGACACCTGTTGTTATATTCTTGTTGTTTGTATTCGTAATTGCGTACCATGTTCTCCGTTTTTTGTCTTTGTTGTCACATACATTCACCAACTTTCTTACAAAAAAATCTAATGCTCTTAACTTAGACTTTTTTGGGGGCAACCAGATCGAACAACCTCAAGTGTAACTGACTGAAACTGTAAGGACATCTGGTCTCTTAACTGGCAAAAGAAGGCCATGAATGACCCGTCCTGTTTTCCTGTCACTCTAATTGTTGTTTTTCCTGTCTGCCTTTGTATCATCTATCTGTCCGGATGTTTTGTTATCCTCTATTGCGTTTTTCTTCCATTTTTATATTCATATATACATATAGTAGTGTACCTACATCTTTGCTCACCTATATATATATATATATATATATATATAATGCATATGTGTTATGTTTATGTTGGTTTGTTTATGTTTCTGTAACTTAACGGTTCAGTATAAGAGACCAATACAATATATACTAGACTCTTCAAGATGTTGCCCCAACATGGCCACAGTTCAGTGACTGAAACAAGCTAAGAGAGATAAGATGTGTTCCAGTAGTTTGCAATACAGACTTCAATTCTTCTCCATGAAAAATGTTATCTCAGAAAAACTAGTGTTCTATCCAAGAGGAAGTTTGTCTCTTAATGGTACAGAAACCAGAGATAAACATTGTTCTAATGGCTCATGGAGAAATATAGTATTAATAATATCTATTAGCAGATATTTTGATGGTATCTCACTTCAGGTCAATTAGAATATGAAAACTGAATTATAAAACCATTATTATATTACAGTTATTAAAGTTTAATGACTGTTATTCAAATGTTTTACAATATACTTTTATGTATAAAAATTTGTACCTTGAATATTTTGTGGCTTTTTCAGAACAGTTAGTGTACTAGGAGCTGGTCTCATGGGAGCTGGTATTTGTCAAGTGAGTATTGATAAGGGTTTTAATGTTTTGATGAAGGACATGTCTGAAACTGGCCTTTCCCGAGGTATTGAACAAATACAAAAAGGATTACAAACTTCTGTGAAAAAGAAAAAAATCAGCAGGTATATCAGTTTTAATATTTATTAACAGTTGTAGTGGCTTTAATAAATGTTGTAGAGTGATTTTTCCATATATTTGAAGCATTTGTTTTTGCAGGTCAGATTGATCTATGTCATCATAATAACTTTTTAGCCTGGTTCATTGATCAAAACTATGTTTAACATAATCTTTGGTCTTAAAATAAGTATTTATAATGTAATGTAAGTAGTTTAATTAGCGAAGATTAATTATTAATCACTAGTTTTATTGCTTTATTTTTAAAATTTAAGTGTTGTCTAGGATAATCACTTAGTAATCCTGTCAGCTCAAATATTTAAAAGTGATATTATAAGATTGCTGGCTTGCTTGTATAACAGCTAAACCATGACACCCATCTGACTTTGTCTTCATTTAATATAGCTAAGTCAAGAGAGCTTAGCAGACCCCATTTCTAACTAATCTATTCTCATGAGCAGATTTGCACAACACCACAAATTATGCAGCTTTAAAGCAGTCTCTCTTTGTCACTCACCACTAATCCCTCTGACTTTAGTAAAAGCAATGTTGTTGCTCTAGACATCAGCAATGCCTTCAACTATGTCTGGCATGCAAATCTTTGACAACATCTCACCTATGGACTCCACCTATCTCTTATATATTGGTTCAGTAGCTTCCTATCTGATAGCAACATGTGTGGAAGGAGCTCTTTCTGCCCCACTCATAATCAATTCTGATGTTACCCAGCGTTCATTTCTCACTTCCATTCTTTTTCTTCTATAGACCAGTGACCTACAGACTTTCACATCCAACAGCACATGCTTTTATGCACTAACTTTCCCCAGCTATGCATCATCCACATGCAACCTAGATACTGCATGCCTAACCTGCATTTATTCCATAAGCAGACTTTGAGAGCATCCTCCAGTAGAACTATGTCAACCTTTTCTCTTTTAACAATAAAACAACTGAAGAAAATATCACTGTTCTGCACCTCTTTCTTAATATGAGCAACACTCAGCTAGATCCCTTACATCTCCCCAAACATTGAGCTTTACTACGAACAAACAGTTTTCCTTGGTAAAGAAAATGCTCAGCATAGTTAGAATGCTGATGCAGCTGGACAGGGTCAGAAAATAGTATAACCCCTAGCAGCTGCTGACACTCTACCAGGCTCAAATGAGGCCCACAATGGAGAACTGCTCCCACATCTGCAACAATACTGCTATTGCTGCTATGCACACAGACATCCTGGGCCATGTCCAGAAAAGGTCACTTGACTGATTAGTGTTCAATTATTAATAGACATGCAGCAACATCTGGCTACAGACATGCATTCATTTCTATAAAGTTGGCTGATTTCATACTTCCATCACCCAGGCATCCTTGACCTACTTGCTCTTCACCTCTCATCACCACCTATCATCCAATCCCACCTAGCCTCACACTAACCACTGTGCTCAGTCTGTCTTCCCCAGAACATCAACCCTCTGGAATCTGCTTGCTCATGTCTTTTCTACTGATTTACATGGAACTCTTTTAAAGCCCGCAAATAAAAATAATTTTTTTAAAAATCAGTACCCCAGCATGGCCACAACCTTAGAGCTGAAACCTGTAAAAGAGTATGGTTCCTACTACTCTGAACTTACAGCCTAGATAACATTACTAGTCAACATGCATGCTTCCCTTCCTCTTATCATTACTGCTGGGTCTCACCCACCAAACCGTACACTAAATATTTTTATCAAACATTTATCATAAAAATGGACTTAGAAATCACTCTCTGCTGAATCACATTAAAGATGCAGAATGTATTAGATAGCATATACAACAGATGCAAGGTCTGTTAGCTGACAGATGCAGAGATGCAAGTCATGTTGGATAGCATACATACAGACAGAAGTGAGTGGGAGTGGCACATAATGTGGAAAATATGATGGATGAAACAGGTGGAAGGTATTGTTGGCAGACAGAATGGGTGGTACTTAAAGCAAAATATAAAAATGTAAATTTGAAATGTAATGAATTACTCTGAGTATTAAACAACAAGTAATTTTCCTTTTCACACATTCAGTTTAGAATCTGAGAAAATGTTATCAAATCTTGATGCAACCCTGTCCTATAACAACTTGAAACATTCTGATCTGGTGATTGAGGCTGTATTTGAAGATCTCAACGTCAAACATAAAGTTATCCAAGAGATTGAAAAAGTAAATGACTCTCTTTTTTATATTTTCTGTTGGTGAAAAAATTTTGTTCTCTCTCTCTCTTTCTCTCTCTCCCTCTCTCTCTCTCTCTCCCTCTCTCTC
>NC_068999.1:26167202-26173807 GCF_001194135.2 Octopus bimaculoides | reverse complement strand
TCTCTCTCTCTCTCTCTCTCTCTCTCTCTCTCTCTCTCTTGAACTCTTTTATCTCCATTTCTCTCTCTCAGCCCATGCTTCTTTTGGTTCCTTTTCAAATCTCTTGTCTCTCTTAAAACTTCCATTCACTCCAGTTGATTATATGAAAAGTAGTGAGTTCCAAAAAGTTTTAATTTTAGAGTGGGGCATTGGAACAAGTATTTTGTGTGAAGGTTTGCCTGAAGGCAGAGAGCTCTTGCTAATGTCCCATAAATTATACAAGTATTACTGCTCAATAAATCAGTGTAAACCCTAGATCCTGAAATCCACTGGACCAAAGAAAAGAAAGAAAAAGCTACCCAGAGACCTAGACCTCAGGCTGATGTTGGATTCGGTTATGAAAACTATAGAAAAAATAAAGGACTGGCCCTTTGAGCAGAATATTTGCTGTAGCCCATCATTTATACCAAGATAAACATGTACATGATAACACTTCCAATCAGTTAAGATCAGAAGCCATGAGAGCCACAACCTGGCACTGCATCTTTTTCTTTTTGCCAGTTGTAAACTTGAAAATTGAAGACATGATTAGCAATTTTGAAGTCGACAAAGATAGGCTAACTGTCAAAATATTGTTCAACCAATAAAACATCTATTGCAATCACCTTACACTCTTTGTATTGTCTATTTACCTTTGTGAGGAGTTATGTCAGTCCTTTTAATATATTATTATTATTATTTTGGGGAAAATTATTGCCTAGATCAATCTTAGTGGCATAAATCATGTCATGATGCAGCTAAACTGAACAATAAAAAAATTATGTCCTATAATCAACAGACATGTTTGTCTAATTTCAGGCCAAATCAAAATCATCAATGTCCCCATTGTGACTTCATAGCAAAATCCATACCTGGACTCATTATCCTTATGATGCTTGTAATATTTGTAAACTCATGTAAAATATTTCAACATTGTAACCCTGCTAAGTATGAAGGGTTTAGCTAATGAGAATAACCATATGGTATTAGTAATTATGACTAAATAGGAAAGAAAAGGATCATATTATTATTATAAAAAAACAGTGTTTTAACATGATTGAAAAGTGATGAACAAGTTGTTATGCAATTGACATCACTTCCATCCCCTCAAAATAATGATCAGAAAACCTGTTTTTGAAATTTAGATTTTATTTTCTATGAAAATAATTGGTTTGTTTTTTGTTTTAATTGGATTTACTGATAGAATTGTTAAATTTGGTGACTATTATAGTATTTTGAGCAGCTGTGATCTGTAAACCTCACTCATTACAGATCAACTGTTATAAAACTTGTAATAAATTATTATGAATATAACTGACATAAACTTGAAAGGGTAAATGGTAATTATTCAAGATTTTATAGTAACAGCTTCAACTGTCTTTATAATATTAATTGTAATGTTTATATGCTAACATAACGTTGCAGTCCTGTAAAGGACAATGTTACTGTTGTTTTAGCCCCAGGAAAACATCTTTTCCAGCTGGCCGGCACACAACCTGTGTCTGTTTATAGCATTTGCAAAGGAGGTCATCATTCCCATCTCTAGCCTTATGTGATGCTCATAGACCTAGGTTTCTGGATGTTATCCATCCTCGGTGTGAGACAATCACCAGCTAGTGATGAAACTCCCTTGCAAATGCTATATACGGACACAGCTTGTGTGTCGTTAGCCAGCTGGAAAAGATGTTTTCCTGAGGCCAAAACAACAGTAACATTGTCCTTTACAGGACTGCCATGTTATGTTGGCATTTTAACATTACTATACAGTACTGTTACTGTATTCCTCTCACTCAGAGATTTTAAAAAATATTAATTGTATTTTATCCTTTATTTATAATTATTTTTATTTCATGCTTTAGTTATAATTATCTTAATTTATTTAAAAAAATCTTTTTCAGTATATCCCAGAACATTGTGTTTTTGCAACCAATACATCTGCTCTCCCTATTGCACAGATTGCAAAAGCAAGCAAAAGGCCTGAAATGGTATGTGGTACTTTGTTTTCTTTGAATAGAGGAAGGGGGAAAGTATATGAAAAGTAAGATTTAAGTCATTGAAAGAACTGTAAATTGTTACATAGCTGTTCTTTAGGAAAAGACATTAAATCTTGATCAAATGTTTGATTGTTAATTTTCTGTTAAGTAGATAGTCTTCATTAAAGAGTTTGGTAAAAATTACTAGATCACATAAATATGGAGCTGCTTGTTGTGAACAATAAAAAAAAATACTACAAATATCAGGAGTTGAGATTTTGGTGAGGTAGACTATTATATGAAACATTTTTTTGCTATATTATGTTGGCAATATATAGAGGAGACAATCTGTTTTAGGACAACAGTTGCACTTCTAAATTGCTATACTTGGCTCTTTTGCTTTAGAGCAGACTTTTTCATAAGTATTGTTTTCAATGTGACATACGATGATAGATACAACATTGTTTTGCACATTAAAAGCTATGTTTATTATCTTGTGTTATGAGCAGGGGGACATACTTCATTCATATTCAAGTATGTTTATTATATTACATACATAGCATTTAATTATGTATTTTACTTTAAAATAACACAACTTTTTATCTCATGGTGTATAATAGAATTATACTAATTTTGAATTCAGTATAATCCTCTAAGAATGTTCATAATAGATATTATAATATGCTGTGTAGAAGAATGAATTATTACTCTCTAATTATATTTTATTTGAAAGGTAATTGGAATGCATTACTTCTCACCTGTTGATAAGATGCAGCTTTTGGAGATCATTACACATGAAGGAACCTGTAATGAAGCAAAAGGTAAATGAGGTTTGTTTCTAATAGTAAGAGAGTTGCATATAATATATATATATATATATATATATATTTCGTTTTTGGATTTGGTTTGCAAGATTCATGTGATTTGTGTGTTGAAGCATATTCTGTTGTGTCTGGGGAGAGTCATTCTCTTTTGGTGCCTTATAATTTAATACACTCACAGGTAAAATTTCCACTTATTTCTTTTATATTTTCCTAAAATTTTCGTTGCGTCTTGCAACCTTTTCAATAGTTTTGACTCTTTACGTTACTCACACTGCATTCCTTTTTGTTTATTTGTGCACATATGTGTGGATCAGTGTGTGTGTGTGCCTATACAAGCATGCATTTACGTATGTATGTATGTATGTGGGTATGCATGTATGTGTGTGTGCATATGTATATATTTATGTATGTATGTATTCTGCATATTCAATGTTGCATGTCCGTGTTTGTGTGTTTTTATGTATGTGTGTGTTTGTGTGTTTGTGTGTGTGTGTGTGTGTGCATGTCTGAGTGTGTGTGTGTGTTTTGCAACTATGTGCCGTGTTTGTATATATGGATGTGCATCTCCATATGTGTGGATGTGTGTCTCCATATGTGTCCTTGTGTGAAGTAAAGCGTGTGTGTATATATGGTCATGTGTTTCAGTCTTCATTTGCGTATGTGTGCTTGTCTGTTCATATTACCTATATACGTATCCGTCTGTATATCGATCTGTTTACTTTCATATCCATATGCTTACATACATGTGCATATATATATATATATATACACCCATACACACACATACATCTATCTACATAACAGCCCACTGACTATTGTACTCTACCTGTGTAAACTGTGGGTATGGGGGTATATCTACTATGTATATTTCCTATTTTGTATTGGGGAAGTTTCATTTATGAGGACGTACTCCTTGTATTTGTCTGAGTGTTGGGTCCTTTGGGTGCTTGGATAAGATGCAGATGTCAAGTTGGCTCAGGTTGCCTCCATGTTGGTCCTTGATATATTGGTAGAGTATGGAGGACTGTTTTTGTTGTCATATTATCTCAAATGTTCATTTAGTCGTTCCGAAATGCTCCGAAATGCTCCGAGATGTCTCCCCTATGTATGTCATGCTCATGTCTTTACAAGCAATTTCTATGCATCTTATGCTGTAAACTACATTTCTAGTTCCACAGTTATTAATTATATATAAATGCTTCATCCAAATGTAAATTTTGTAATATTTAATTCTGTCTGAAGGATTTCTACTAGGAAATTTCTTACTTGCTTATCCTACATTTACAAATTTGTAATTCCTATTAGCAAATGAGACATGTAATGGTGAATAAATAATACCAAAAAATTTTTCCAACCACCTGTTTTGATATACACAAGGGTCAGCTGAAAACTTCATAGGTTGACCAAGATACTCTCATGGAATGTGACCAAATGAGGTTTATAGTCCTCCTTGCAGTTTACACACTTCTTCCATTGGTATTTTAGTACTTGGATTCCATTGGAGTTTCAGTACTTGGATCCCATTGGTAAAGAAGCTTTCATCTTGATGGTCAAAAAAGTCATCAACAGCAGATATGACCACCATGATTCTGGTTCGCAGCCTCGTGTTTTTCCGTGTTGGGAAACAGATGAAGCCAAATCAGGAGATTAGGGAGGCTGCTCAACCAGTTCAAATCCAATCACACGCAGTAGCCATTGAAAACAAAGACTTGTGTACTGAAGCATTGTCCTGATGAAACAAGACCTTTTTTGTCAGTTTTCCCGAATGTTTGTTCTTGATAGCGTTTTGTAACTGCCTCAGCAAGTTGGCACAGTACTCTTTGTTGATGGTGTGGCCCTTTTGAAAATAGTCAATAAACCTAATGCTTTTTTGCATCTCAAAATACTGAGGCCATTACCTTCCCTGTAGATGGAAGGGTGTTTCCACTACATGGATTGTCTCTGTCTCTGGCTCAAAATGATGAAGCTAACACTTATCCTGGGTTAGGAAATATCCAAGGAAACCAGCTGGATCTGCCTCAAACAATGTTAGATTTTCCTGTGATGAGAATAGCCTGGTACACTTTCGATCAGGTGTCAGAAGATGTGGCACTCACTGAGCAGAGGCCTTCGTCATGCCAAGTTCATTGTGCAGAATATTCTTGACTCTCTCATCCACCATTATGTGGTGAACATGATCAATGCTTTCCACAGTGGTAGCAGTTGCAGGATGTCCAAAATTCAACTGGCCACTTTTGCACTGTTGGTAATGTTGGAGCATCATCCCCTAATGTAACAACCATGTCAGCACGAATGTCATTAGGAACTAAACCCTTTTTTTTTCAGGTACTTGATAACACCACAATGCCAAATTTTGTCCAGTTTCAAGACTGGTTACTTTTGAAGTCTTCTTTGAACAGTCACAATACAGTCATTAATGAGAATTGAAATTAATGCACGACAGATTTCCCAGCTCTAGCATCACTCCTTCATAGTCAGCATATGAACTTTTCAGCCCACTCTCATATATATGTGTGTGTGTGAACAGTCACATATACCCTGCTAATCCCCTGGTTAGATTCGCTTACTTTCAGTTCCCTCTTGATTTTATGTGGAAAGAACATAATTTCTATCTTCATAATTTTTAGTTTCACCATTACAGCCACACCTTAAATAATGTTATCTGTTTCTGAGATATTGCTTATAAATACGATTCCTCACTCATCTGTCAATCCTTGAATACAAAGTATACATTGAAATTGTGTCAATCATCTCATTCTCTATATGGTATTATTATTCTTAAAGGTAAGAAATATTAGCTAATTTGTACTGTGTAATTAATTCTTTAAAATATCTAGGTTGCATAATGGTAATTCATGCCTTTATAAAAAAAGAATTTAAAAGCATTATTATGTATTTTAGCACGTGCTGTCAGTGTGGGATTGAAACAAGGCAAACTTGTGATTACAGTAAAAGATGGACCTGGTTTTTATACAACCCGTATCCTAGCACCAATGCTTGCTGAGTGTGTACGTCTCTTACAGGTAATTTCTTCATTTTAGATTGACCACTAACTGTCATTGTTTTAGACTAGTAGCATTGTAATACATGAAATTATTATTATTACATATAACCTTAAGAACCCTTCAGTTCTTCTGTTAAATATAGGGAATATACGAATAATAATCCAAGAAAATACTTACCTACATTGGCTAATGAGTAAATATTATGTGCAGCACACACACACACACACACACATTCACACCAAACATTCTTATATATGCTGAGTAACAAAATCTAGGCTGTATGTCCTAGCAAACTTACTCTGTGAACAAAGTACAGTTTCTGGTTGTTATAATCTTCATCAATCCTTCTCTGCAATCAATAGAGACTAATCACTTAGTAATGTATAATTAATTGTTAAATGTCAAGCAAACATGTTTATTTTTTTGCATGTTGTTCCCTCACTTGTCTGTACTTTTGTTTGTTCTACTTGCGAAGACCTGTTGGGGCAAGTGAAATCGTAATTGAACCATACTTGATGACTGGCACCTGCGCCAGTGGAGCACTAACAGCACTGTCCGAGCATGTTCATTGCCAGAGCAGTTGTCTGGCTTCCATGCTAGTGGCCCGTAAATAGCACCATTTGAGCGGAATCGTTACCAGCGTCGCCTTCTAGCACTTGTGCTGGTGGCACCTAAGAAAATCATTCGAGCTGGACTGGCTCCCGTGCAGGTGGCACATAAAAAACACCTTTTTGAGTGTGGCCGTTGCCAGTACCGTGTGACTGGCCCTCGTGCTGGTGGCACGT
>NC_068999.1:26159331-26167040 GCF_001194135.2 Octopus bimaculoides | reverse complement strand
ATATATATATATATATATATATATATATATATAATAATAATAATTATATATATTTTATATATATATATACCTTGTTTAAGTCATTAAACTATTGCTATGCTGGGGCACCACCTTGAAGAATTTTAGTCAGATGAATCAACTCCAGAAGTTATATTTTAAAGTCTGGTACTTTTTCTATTGATAGCTTTTGTCAAACTGCCTAGTTACGGGGATGTAAATACAACATCAGTTGTCAAGTATAGGTGGGGAATAAACACAGACACAAAGGCACACACACACACACAACAGATTTCTTTCAGTTTCTGTCTTCCAAGTTCATTCATAACACTTTGGTGTGCCCATGACTATTGTAGAAGACAACTTGCCCAAGGTGCCATGCAGTGGGGCTCGTACATATTTATTTCTTACATTTTCTTAACCTTACTATCCATCCCTCTTTCAGGAAGGAGTAACACCCAAACAGCTGGACAAACTCACCAAACAGTTTGGTTTTCCAGTTGGTCTTGCAACTCTAGTTGATGAAGTTGGCATTGACGTTGCTGCCCATGTTGCTGAGGATCTTGGTAAAGCTTTTGGGTCACGCTTTGGTGGTGGAAATGTTGAGTTACTCAAAGAAATGGTTTCTAGAGGAGCTTTAGGTAAAGTTTTTATCTCTACTGTCTCACTTTTTGTATTTCTCATTTTATTTTTTTTAAACTTTACATTTGTTTCTCCATGCTGCCATAGTTTTAGAATTATCTGCCAACTTAGAGTTTTACATGTATTCGCAGAATTATGTTTGACCGCCATGTCTCTTTCCTACAATCAATCTCTACTTGAGTCTGTTTAATGTTTTCCAACAAATTGGGAGGATTACAAGAACTTTTCTTATTAGTACAAACATTGAAATTATACAGCATGATGTATAATGTTGATGAAATTATATAGTGTGGTATATAACGGGGCCACTTGACAGAGTCATTATGCATTTCACTCTTTCAGAGTCAATAATTAAAATACTAGTCTTGCACTGAAATCAGTTCTTTTTTCTCACTCTGTCTTTATTTTGGAAGAAGTTCATCATCATCGTTTAATGTCTGCTTTCCATGCTAGCATGCATTGGACGATTTGACAGGAGCTCCTATGTCTATTTTGGCATGGTTTTAATTGCTGGGTGCCCTTCTTGATACCAACCACCCTGCAGAGCGGACTGAGTGCTTTTTATGTGTCACTAGCACAGGCGAGGTCAGTTTTGGCATGGTTTTTACAGCTGGATGCCCTTCCAAATGCCAATCACTTTACAGTGTAGACAGGATGCTTTTTACATAGGTTGTCTGTAGTAAAACCTGGAGAGGCAAAGGCTTCACCAGATGTAAAAATGCCCAAATCTTGCTGCTATGTCATGCTGGTGCTCCTGTGACTCCATGAAAGAGCTGAACACCCAAGGCAAAGCAAGCGTGTTGCATGTGCCTCATCTGCCTAATATTGCAGGTATTTTTTTCCTCTTGTGACATTAATGTCGCAGTTCAGACATTCATCCATCATTTGGCATTAGTATCTCCTGTATCTTTAATGTTTCCTGAGAGATGAGACAGAGGAATTCTCATGCATCTTATTGGTTGCTAGCAACAAGCCAAACAGGGCAACATACATTAGCCCCTATGTTAGAATCTATAACACTTTGGAATGTGATCCTAGTGGTTGAGAGCCATGGGAATTGTGATAAAAATTGTCTTTTAGTTGAACACACTTCTTTAGCTCATATCTCTGTGAAGATGGGTGGTTGGACTGAACCTGATCCAGACTTTGCTTTTATTTTATTTATTTATTCATTCATTTACTACTTCAAGACATAAAGTGGCAGCAGTAAGGTCAATCAGTAACTGTACAACAACAGTTGTATTATTAACAGTAGCAATAGTTGTAATGTCACTAAATGTACAACCTGATATCTGAATGCTTGAAATCCATATTCCTTCTGATATCCTCCCCAACAAGGCTTTGCTCTGGGTGGGGAGCTGAGCTAATGAAGTTATGATTCAGTCTCATGACATTATTTTCTCTCTATTCCATATCACTTTTAAAAGTCATAAAAGCATTGGAACTTTGAACACTATAAACAGTGTCTTTGATAATGAGCAAAATCCAAGAAACAATTTGAAACCTGACCAATAATATAAATTATGTCAGAGAAATTAAAAAATGCTGAAGGAAGCTCCTAAAGTTTAAAACAGACCAAGTCTCTCATCACAGTTGTTTTTATCTCCTATTTAAATGCAAGTTTATGTGGTTATGTATGTCTGTTTAGCCTCAAAAGACTCTAAAATGGTGCATCCTTGAGAAAAATGAATTTGATTTTTGAAATCTGCATCCCAAAGAGAATGTTGTCTGTAAATGATAATAAAAAAAATATAACCTGCCATGAGAAATGACTCCGCTTTTAGATCGATAAATCTGCTCTCTGTCACCATCAGGTTGTTTCTCTTTTATGCCTTTCCTTCTCTCTATATATTTACCTCAATCTTTATCTCTCTCTTTCTCTGTTTACTTTCATTTTATGATGCACTGCTATTATGCACAAAATGCTAGCTGATAAATCATATTTTCCTATTGGGTAAAAATTATTATACTTTAAACCTGTGTAATATTTTACTAAAATATTTCTGGAATAAATGAATCACAAAATCAGATTCAGCATGAAAAAGTACATCAATATACCAAATTTGAAACTTTTCACTTAATTTTAAAATTTCTAAATCTGTGACAGTTACAGAAAAGATCTCTCTCTCTCTCTCTTTCATTTTTCACTTTTTTCATCTATATCTATATATATTTGCTACAGTCTCTCTCACTCTGTATATGTATATTGCTCATACTGACTGTGTGTGTGTAAGGAATTTTATTAGAGTGACAAAGTGATTTCAAAAAGGCATGTAAAAGATAATTTATTTAAATATCCTACTTTTCTGTTAGTAAATATGTTTTTTCTTATATACACATACAGAGACTCGCTTGGTATGGAATGGAGGTTAAACATTTTAATTACAGAATTATTTTTTGGTGGTGCTTAAATCCCAGCAATGGATCACCCTTGGGTTAAACAAAACTGTTACTTTTACATCATAATTCCATAAAATGTGTTTATGGAGATAAAAATAGTGCAAAACATTAATACATGTCAGAGTGATAAAGAAACAAGGAAGGTACCAGATGGACATGGGATATGCTAGAAACAAAAGCTAAATCTCCCTTAAATCACACACCTTTGCATCTGAAAATTATTTTGAAATTATAAACAGAAACAAATTGCAGATTTAATTTTTTAAACCCTATCAAAATTGTTTATAAAAACAAAATGCGTTGGGCTAATAGATTACTCTTTATCGCCATTGCAGGTCGGAAGACTGGTAAAGGTTGCTTCCTTTATGAAAAGAAATCAAAAGATAAAACAGAAAACCCTGAAGTGGCTGAGATAATCAGCAAATTTTCTCTTGAACCCAAAGTTGTGTAAGTTACAAGCTACACATTTTTTTAGTTTTCAATATTTATCATTCTTTCAAGGTAATGAGCTGGCAGAATTGTTAGCACACCGGGTGAAATGCTTAGTCACATTTTGTCCGTCTTTACTTTCTGAGTTCAAATTCCACTGAAGTCAACTTTGCCCTTCATCACTTTCATGGTCAATAAAATAAGTACCAGTTGAGCCCTGGAATTCATGTAATTGACTTACCCCCTCCCCCCAAATTACTGGCCTTGTGTCAAATTTTGAAATCAATTTTTATCATTCTTTCACTGTGTTGCCCATTCTGGGGCAGTGCCTTCAAGAGTTTTAGTTGAACATATTGAACCTAGTACTTATTTTATTGTATTGTTACATTATAGTTTTGATGAAGATACACAACTTGACATCAGTTTACATGACATAAACCCCCTCTCTCTCTCACTCACACACACACACACACACACACACACACACACACACACACACACACACACACACACACGCATGCATGCACACAGATAATATCCCAAGGTAATTTCTTTTTGATTTAATGCAGGTTCATGACTGAGTGATTAAGAAATCTGCTTCATAACCATAAGTTTCCAGGTTCAATATCATTGCATGATATTTTGGGCAATTATCTTTGGATTAACCAAAGAATAGTAAGTGAAACTAGGTTTCCCAGAAACTGTATGGTAGCCCATCAGATGGACTGTATCTGTAAATCCAAGATCCGTCTTTGTCACATTTGTGTCTAATCAATTGTGCTTGTGAATTACATCATTACTCAGCCATTTCATATGCAAATTCAATAAGTAGGTCATTCAGTTTATTTGCAATGGACTTTCTTGTCAATGTTCACAGCAGATGTCAAAACTGACAGGAGAGTCCATCACAAGCCATCATGTTGTTTTGTTACACCAGCATGTGGTCTCCAGTGTATATCCAAATATTTCTTTTCCTCTATCAATCAGGCAGACTATTTCAAACACCTTTCACATCCGAAATCCTGGTTCTCTTTCAATCTGCCACAGCTTAGCTTTTACATGCACTAACTACAAAATATTATTGACAGCTAAACTATTCCATTTCTATATGTTTGGCAGATTCATGTATTTTAGACTCTTCTGCCATATGTCTCTTGCTTCTGTTACTATTTGTATTTATCTAACTCACTATTTAACTTTATTGCCACTTAGCCTTTCCCTATATTACTATCGCTTTCTACTTAATAATCTGTTACATACATTCCTACAAATAATTTCCACACAAGCCACTGATCTTGTCTATCTAGAAAAATTGTGTAAGTTATATCTATTTCTTATTTTATGTATGTATAAGTATATTTTTTAATATTTGGGAAAATATGTCTTTATATTTATAAATAAATTTGATCAGTTTATTTGTTGTATACTTGTCTTTGATCTTATCTATATTGTTATATATATATATATATTTGTTATATGTTTGTCATTGATCTTATCTAGATGAAGATTTCGTTTATAGATTTGCATATTAATTACTAATAAATGCAATATTGATAACATTTCCATTTTATTTTTCAGAAATACTGATGAGGTGATACAATATCGTTTATTTTCTCGATTTGTCAATGAAGCCATATTGTGTCTTCAAGAAGGCATCTTAGCCAATCCTGTAAGAAAACTTCTCATTTAATCCTTTCTTAGTCATTCATGGATACCATCCCCACCTTTATTATACATATCTATTTTAATAAGTCTTTCCTTTTATTTTATTCTTTTGTTTTTGTCTTTAATATTCTACTGTTACTGTTCTGATAGTTGGGCTGACATGAACAGCAGTGTGTAATGCATTTACCAATATACTGAAATAATTTTAGAAAAGTTAACTTTTTTGAAAGTGTTGCTAGTCTGTGTAGTTCTTAATTCATCAGGAAGATCTCAAAACACTTTTGGTGATAAAAAGGGACAGATTTTATGATACATTTGTATAGAATTAATCTTGTGCATATTAATCTAGCATATTTGGTTAGGATATCAGTTGAGGTTGTTCTAAAGCTGCTGTTACAATATAGAAATAAAGTTCACAATAATTTGTGGAAGAAAATAGCAACCACCAACAGAATCTTGGTTGCCACATAAGTATCTGCCATTCACTTTCCAGATATCCAAAAGGCATTTGATATTATTATTATGAGTATGCAATAAATTTGATGTATGGCTGCACATACTATTTGTTCATGTTACAAAAGATATATTTAAGAAGAAATAGTGTATATGCTTTAGAACATGTATAATGTTACTTTTTTGGGGACATCATCTCTAAAAATTCTTACTCTTATGTTTTCTTTCAGTCATCAATATTGAATACTACTATTATTAGAGTCCCAACAATCATGATTTTCATTATCATTAGTGTCACTTCCATATTCCCATGAAGCTACAGATTGGACATATTTAATAGTAACTGCTGCCCTCTTAATACCTTAATACATGCAGCTCTAAAATGTCAGTACTAGTTCCATTGATACGTTTGGTAGTGTTTCTCACTATACCAAGTAGTTTTGGTTGGAGATTTTACAATTTAATTTGTTCTTTTCAACCAAAGAGCATTTATTGAGCATCAGCATTAAAGAAGTTCTGTCAAATGAAATATTTATTGCTTTTACTCAATCTTCAGTATTCTACAAGACAACCCTTTCATGTTGAGTCTGTTAAATCATTTGTGACGATATGATTTTTTTGGCAAAACTTTCAATATTCCCTATGTTTTATATATTATCATTAAACAGCTAGAAGGAGATATCGGTGCTGTCTTTGGACTGGGCTTCCCACCATTTTTAGGCGGTGAGTTATATCTATGTATACACACACATTTTTTAATTACCCATCATTTTTTCTTTTTTTTTATATTATACTGTCTGAGACTACTCCTGGTCCTATCATACAAACTTCCTGCTTAAAATGATTTAAATGGTAACCTTCTGTAAAAACTTCATATTTATGTTCTAAACAGCAGCTTAACCCTTTGGATCCTTTTGACAAGCCTTACAGAGGGCATGTACTTATTTTTCAAAAAAACAAATTATAAACAATAAAGTAATTGCATTTATATATTATTTGTGTGTCCCTCCTTACTAACGATCAGCCATTTTGTATTTTGTATTCCTATTGTATTGTATGACATACAATAGGAATACAAAATACAAAATGGCTGATCGTTAGTAAGGAGGGACACACAAATAGGAAAGAAGAAAGCAAAGGACCACTGATGAGGTCACAGAAGTGTGACAAAAGAATTCTGGCCGAAATACGATTAATGTAAAAATAAAGCTGAAGCAAATTAACACCAAATATATAGTGCGTGTGTTTTTATTGGCTAAACTGGCAACATGACCATCTCTAAATACAACAATAAAGTAATTAATTTATATAAATAAAACTATGTATATTCTTGTAGGAAATTGAATGAACTAATACAATCTTCTTTATCATTCAACTTTTCGGCCAACAGATTTATTATTTGTACAATATTATTTGAATTGTATTATGTCTTGTGTATTTGATGCATTCTATAATTATTCTAGATTTCTATAAGTTTATTCAATACAATGTCCCTGAAATATTCTGTTATTCTGTTTAATGAAATCTTTAATGATAATTTAACAAAACATTTCCCTGAGTAATTTTGTTGGACAATTCTTCTGCAATATTTTCTTTGATTAAACCATTCTCAGTAAAACAATTCAATATCTCCTAATATAATAATGAGCGTAGTGTTTTTATATATTTGCGTGTGCGTGTGTGTGTGTGTATATATATATATATATATATATATATTTGTCCAAAATCATGCAGGAGGGAGAAGAGAGAAAATAGTAATTCAGTGAAGAAGTAGTGAGAGTAATAGCCCTGACTGAGAGGGAGTGAGAGAAAGTAATAGCAATGAGAGAGAGAAAGTAATAGCAATGTGAGAAAGGAAGTAGCAAAGAGCGCATCATGTATCTTATGTTTTTCTCCGTCACAACATATGAATGACAAAGGAAAGGGTGATAGATGAATAATGAAAGAAGGGGGTGATGGAAAACCTGGTAGTGGGATGATGGAAGTTCTATAGTGAGAAAAAAATCAAACGGTGTTTCAACTCTGTGTGAGCATATGTATGTGTATATAAAAGGGAGTCATGTGAATGTTTGTGTGTGTGTGTGTGTGTGTGTGTGTGTGTGTGTGCAATGGATGTGGGATAG
>NC_068999.1:26155165-26159321 GCF_001194135.2 Octopus bimaculoides | reverse complement strand
TGTGTGTGCAATGGATGTGGGATAGTGAACATTTAATGCTGAAAAGAAAAATCAAACAGCATTTCAACTCTGTGTGTGTGTATGTGTACAAGAGAAGTATGTGAATGTTTGGTGCATAATAATATACTCCTTTGGTATTTCCTTTAAAGACCTTAACTTGTGTAATATTTAGTTCTACATAATGATACTTTGTGATATTTTGTTTAATGTTTGTTCTTTCTAATATGATTTAATCAAGTATTGTAATACTCTTCCATAAAACACTCTTCCATATATATTGTTGATTTTGTAGGTCCTTTTCGGTATGTGGATCTTCATGGAGCAAAGCAGTTAGTGGACAGAATGTCTGTATTTGAAAGTCACTATGGAGAACACTTCACTCCCTGTCAACTACTGAAGGATCATGCAAATGACAGCAGTAAATTATTTCATAAAAAGTGATTAAAAAGTAATGTGATAAAACAACTAATATCAGAGTAATAAAGAATGTTGAACATTTCTTTTATTTACACCAAAATGCAATATTGGTTTCCAATTTTGTTTAAAAAGAATGTAGCATAAATTATTGCTAAAAATTCGAGGATTTAAGAAAACTATATTTGTAAAATAAAAATTATAATTTACTACATGTTGTAATCGTAATATTTTTGAAACCTATATTTTTTATGTTGCTTTATGTCCAGTTTTTCCATATAAGCAAAGATAAATGGATTTCGTAATTGTCAGCTTTTGTTTATTGTTGCTAAATGCTTACACACGAAGCAATGGAACCTATTGTGGTTTAGGTACATCATGGCAAACATAGTATTATGGATTATCTCCATTCATGTAATTGTCATTACCATTGCAGTCATCATTTCTATTTCAGCATCCTTTTTCCGTGATACTCATCTTGGGATGAGTGGGTCTAGAATACATACATCTTTGACATTCAGTAGTTTCATGTGTAACTAAATTAACTTCTCTCAAGTCTTCTAATAGTCTACCTTTCTCATGATGAATTTCAACTACCTCAAAGAGTTCCCATGATTATATTCGAGGGGGTACCCAAAAGTAACCGGAAACATTCCATCTATTCCTCTGCGAGAAGTATGCCCACGCCACCTACTATGTCACTGTTACCAGGGACATTAGAGCAAAGACACAGGCCTGGAAGAGTGGAGGCAGCAGGGAACTGTATCAGATAGACAGAAGGGAAGCTAGGAGACAGGTATATCTAGCCAAGGGAGAAACAGAAAAGAAGTTTGCCAATGTTCAGCGCCAGGAGGACCAAATAACTGAAGTATTTTGGATTGCAAGACAGTGTGTGAGAGAAAATTGTGATGTCATAGGAGAGAAATGTGTCTGCATGGATGATGGTGTACTTGCTTTTAATGATTCTGCAAAGAAAGGGGCTTGGAGATGCCATTATGAAAGACTGCTGAATGTGGAGAATGAATGGAAGGCGTGAACCTGCCAAATGTTCACTCAGTTGAGGAACCAGCTAACCAAATCAACAGTACCCTGGTAGATAAAGCAATTACGGATATGAAGACAGGGAAAGCCCCTGGCCCATCAGGAATCACCGCTGAGATGCTTAAAATATTTTGCGGTGTGGGTTCATGAAGGAGTCATACCCAATGACTGGTGTAGCAGCACCAATAGTCAACTGCTCCAAAGGTAAAGGTGATGCCTTAGATAGAAATAATTACAGAGGTATCAGGTGATGAAAGTTATGGAGAGAGTCAGAGAGAGAGTTAGTCCAGATGAGATGCAGTTTATGCCAAGCAGAAGCACTACTGATGCTATATTTCTTGCAAGGCAACTGCAGGAGAAATATCTAGCCAAAGATAAACCTCTGTACTTGGCTTTTGTTGACTTGGAGAAAACTTTTGACAGGGTCCCCCAATCCCTTATCTGGTAGTCAGTGCGGAATCTAGGGATAGACAAGTGGCTGGTGAGAGCCATATAAGCCTTGTACAGGGACGCTACCAGTAAGGTGAGGGTGAGCAACAAGTACAGCAAAGAATTCAGGGTACAAGTAGGGTTTCAGCAAGGATCGATGCTCAACCCCTTCTTGTTCACCAGGCAAAAACAGAGAAATTCAAGGCAGGCTGCCCATGAGAGTTCCTTTATGCTGATGACCTTGCTCTTATAGCTGAATCACTACCTGAACTAGAGAAGAAGTTTCAAGTATGGAAACAAGGTCTAGAATCAAAGGGCCTTAGAGTTAACCTAACAAAAACCAAAGTCTTAGTAAGTAGGAAGGCAGACAAATCACAAATTTCTGCTCAATCTGTAGAAAAGGTGTAGGTAGAAACTCCGTAATTTGGACACATAAAAGGTGCAGCAACATGAGAGGAAGGTTAACAGGGAAACTAACTTTTGTATGTGGAAGGTGCACAGGTACAATAAACACTGAAAATGTGCAGAAAATAGACTCCATCAACTGCTGCCAGGGGGGAGCAAGCTAGAGGTAGTAGATAGCGTCCATTATCTAGGTGACCAAGTTAGTAGTGGAGGTGGATGCTCCGAGAGCATAGCTGTGAGAATAAGATTATGCTGGGAAAAGTCCAGAGAGCTCCTACCCCTGCTGGCAACAAAAGGCCCCACTCTTAGAGTGGAAAGCAGATTGTTTGATGCCTGTGTGCAAACAGCTATGCTTCATGGCAGTGAAACATGTGCTATGACAGCCGAGGACATGCGTAGGCTTGAAAGAAATGAAGCCAGTATGCTTCACTGGATGTGCAATATAAGTGTGCATGTTCGACAGAGTGTAAGCATCTTGAGAGAAAAGTTAGGCATAAGAGGAATCAGATGTGGTGTGCAAGAAAGATGACTGCACTGGTATGGTCATGTGATGAATATGGACAAGGGCAGCTGTGTAAAGAAGTGCTGATCTCTAACTGTGGTAGAAGTAGATTCAGGAAGACATGAGACAAGGTGGTGGAGCATGCTCTTTAAACTTTGAGCCTCACAGAGGCAATGACTGGTGACTGAGACTTTTTGGCAATGTGCTGTGTGCTTGAGAGGACCCATTAAGCCAAGTGCACCTATGCTGGTGGCACATAAAAAACATCTTTTGTTAACATTGGGCCTCACGGAGGTAAAGTGGCTGAGTTCCTTTCAAGTGTCAGGCCTCGTGGAGGCAATGACCAAGACCTTTGGCATTATGTCATGCTTGAGAAGAAGACCCATCAAGCCGATCGCAGTCATGGCAGATACCGGTGTCACACAAATTGGCACCTGTACCAGTGGCACATAAACGCATTCCAGTGTCACACAAATGGCACCCATTACACTATCGGAGTGGTTTGTGTTAGGAAGGGCATCCAGCCATAGAAAACTATGCCAAATCAGACTGGAGTCTGGTGCAGCCTTCCAGCATGCCAGCATGGAAAATGGACATAAAATGATGATGATGATGACATAAACAAAATAGAAAGATAACAGCAATGTTGGGGGGGGGGGGTCTTTAGTTTTTCCAATGGCATGACAATTTCTCTCTAATGCTGATGCCATAAAAAAATTCTTCTGTAAAGTAGTTGGTACAGAGAAACCAAGCCAAAATGAAATATACAAGGGGGATGTGGTCCCCCAATCTATCAAGAAAGGCAGTAGTTCTGAACAAGAATTGATTTAGTCCACGACAATCCATCCAATCCATGCCATTGTATAAAATGGAAGTAAAATTATGATGACATCTGTATGGAACTAAAATAATTCCAATCTCATATACCATTACTATTACACCACACTCCAAGCCTCATATGCAACTCCTCAAGGCCCAAATCCTACTCTGATAAGGCCAAACTACAGTAGAAGTCTCATAACATAGGTTGAACAACACACAAACATTAATTTAATATGGCACAACACACTAGAAATGTAAGCACCAAAACAATATGGTTTATCATCATCATCATCATCTTTGGACGATTTGACTGAGGACTGGTGAAACAGGCAACACCAGGCTCCAATCTGATTTGGCAGAGTTTCTACAGCTGAATGCCCTTCCTAACGCCAACCACTCAGAGAGTGTAGTGGGTGTTTTTACGTGTCACCCACACGAAGGCCAGTCAGGCGGTACTGGCAACAGCCATGCTCAAAATGGTGTATTTTATGTGCCACCCACACAAGAGCCAGTCCAGGGGCACTGGCAATGATCTCGCTCGAG
>NC_068999.1:26153644-26155026 GCF_001194135.2 Octopus bimaculoides | reverse complement strand
GCTCAAAATGGTGTATTTTATGTGCCACCCACACAAGAGCCAGTCCAGGAGCACTGGCAACAATCTCGCTCGAAAATCCTACGAAGGCCAGTCAGGTGGTACTGGCAACGGCCACACTCAAAATGGTGTATTTTATGTGCCACCCACACAAGAGCCAGTCCAGGGGCACTGGCAATGATCTCGCTCGAGAACCTGTTTTTTTTTTTTCTCCTTTAAACCTTTTGCATTTAAAGCAGCCATATCCAGCCTATCATCATTTAACATCTGCTTTCCATGCTGGCATGGGTTAGACGGCTTGTCTGGAACTGGTAAGCTAGAAGGTTCCAGTCTGATTTGGCATGGTTTCTACAGGTGGATGAGCTTTCTAATGTCAACCATTCTGATAGTGTAATGAGTGCTTTTTATGTGCCACTGGCACGAGTGCCATTTACATGCTACCAGCAACAATCATGATTACGATTTCATAGGTGCCATTCACATGACACTGGCAACAGCCAGAACTACAATTTCACTTGGCTTGTCAAGTCTTCTCAAGCACAGCATTTCGCCAAAGGTCTCGCTCACTTGCCATCACCTCTGTTAGGCCCAACATTTGAAGATCATGCTTCACCAATTCATCCTATGTCTTCCTGGGTCTAACTCTTCCACAGGTTCCCTCCACAGTTAGAGATTGGCACTTCTTTACACAGCTGTCCTAATCCCTTTCCATCACATAACCATACCAGCACATTCATCTCTCTTGCACACCACATCTGATACCTCTTATTCCTAACTTTTCTCTCAAGACATTTACACTCTGTCATACAGGCATACTGACATTGCACATCCAGCGAAGCATACTGGCTTCATTTCTTTCAAGCTTTCGCATGTCCTCTGTGGTCACAGCCCACATTTCACTGTTGTTGAGCACAGTTGTTTGCACACATGTATCATACAGTCTGCCTTTTGCTCTGAGGGAGTGGCCCTTTGTTACCAACTGAGGTAGAAGCTCTCTGAACTGTTAACCTTCCTCTGATATTACTGCATCTCTTATGTGTCCATAGCCTGCACTGAGTACATCTTATGAAGTTTCTATCTACACTTTTACAGATTGAGCAGGGTGATCTACCTGAAAGGATTTGTGATTTATTTGCTTTCTTATTTACTAAGACCTTGGTTTTTGCTAGATTAACTCCAAGGCCCTTTGATTCTAGACCTTGCTTCCATACCTGAAATTTCTTTAGTTCTAGAAGTGATTCAGCTATATGAACAAGGTCAGTAGCATAGAGGAGCTTCCAAGGGTAGCCCGTCTTAAATTCCTGTTATTTCCTAGAGGTTTATGATGAACAAGAGGGGGCTAAGGACTGAACCTTGATGAATCCCTACTTCTACCCTGAATTCAT
>NC_068999.1:26151926-26153186 GCF_001194135.2 Octopus bimaculoides | reverse complement strand
TTTCATCACTTGATCCAACAATTTGATGCCTCTGTAATTATTTCTAATGTATCAGCTTTACCTTTGTAGAAGCTGACTATGATGCTGCTACACCAGACATTGGGTATGACTCCCTCATGTACAACCTGGTTAACTGTATGGATGATTAGGCCATAACCCACACCACCTGATATTTTAAGCATCTCAGCAGTAGTTCCTGATGAGCCAGAGGCTTTCCTGGTATTCATATCCTTCATGGCTTTATCTACCACACTATTGTCTATTTGGATTGCTGGCCTCTCTGTTGGATCCACAGTAGGCAAGTTCTCTTCTCACGTGTTCTCTATGTTTAGTAGCCTTTCATAGTGGCACTTCTAAGCTTCTTTCTCTGCAGAGTCTCTAACCTCAAGAGAACCATCATCCATGCAAAAACACTTCTCTCCAACAATATAACAATTTTCCCTAGCACACTGTCTTGCAAGCCAAAATACTTCAAGTCATTGGTCCTCATGCTGCATAACATTGGCAAACTTCTTCCACTCTGCTTCACCCCTGGCTAATTATTACCTGCCTTCTAGCTACCTGATATATCTCCTTGCTACCACCACCCTTCCAGTCATTCCAAATCTGTTTCTTTGCTCTAATGGCCTGGCCCTGTCAACTGCACCATTCCACCACTACGTCACCCTAGGTCTGGTTAGGGCTTTTGCACCAACCTCAAATTTGGTCTGTGGCTCCTAGCAAGTTATCTTGTAGGAACTTCCAGTTATCCTCTGTATTGCAATTCTGTAACTCGTCCTCCTTCTCATCAGTTAGGATGTCTCTAAATCTCTATTTAAAGGATCCTTAAGCTTCCATATCCTTCTTTTCTAAACTGGCTTGCTTCTTGGGTTCCTTTGTGCCAGTAGCTTGAAGTCACTAATGAGTAATCTATGTTGGGTACATTCTTTACCAGGAAAGGACTTTGCATTTAAGAGTAATCATGAATCCCTTTTTCTAGTGAGAAGTAAGATGGAGAGGAGGTTCTGCGAGGTTCCTCACAGGCAAAGAACACAGGTACAAGATTTTCTGGGCAGGGAACACTGACGGGGTCGGGGGCGTAGGAATACTTCTAGCGGAGAAATGGGTGGATAAGGTAATCGAGGTCGTTAGAGTAAGTGACAGAGTACTTAAGATCAGACTAGTGCTTCATCATAGTTTAGCTACTGTCATCTCAGCCTATGCACCTCAACCGGGGCTACCAGATGGTCTGAAAGACCAATTCTATGACACCCTCTTGCA
>NC_068999.1:26123587-26148995 GCF_001194135.2 Octopus bimaculoides | reverse complement strand
GGGTGGCACATAAAAGACACCATTTCGAGCGTGGCCGTTTTCGTGCGGGTGACACGTAAAAGCACCCACTACACTCTCTGAGTGGTTGGTGTTAGGAAGGGCATCCAGCTGTAGAAACTCTGCCAAATTAGACTGGAGCCTGGTGTTGCCATCCGGTTTCACCAGTCCTCAGTCAAATCGTCCAACCCATGCTAGCATGGAAAGCGGACGTTAAACGATGATGATGATGATGATGAATGTAGTCAATCTGGCTCGTGTGGTCACCGAATTTATAGATTACAAGGTGACTGGCTGGCTTTCTGAAGTTGGTGTTGTAGATCATTAGGTCATTTGCATCATAGAACTCCAGCAACCTTGTTCCCTCCTCCTTTCAGGAACCAATTCCATGGCCCCCATGCACCCATGAAAGACACTTGGGTGCTGACCAACATGTTCTTTGAAATCACCAGTCACAAAGATAAAGTCACTATCATTTATCTTCAAAGTGGCCTGCAAAAGTGTGTCATAAAAGCAGTCCTTTTGTTCATTTGGTAGACCCAATTGGGTGGGTATAGGTGGAGATGATTGTTGTTGTGTTATTCTGCAAAACTAGTCTAAGCTTAAGTACCCTATCACGTATTCTGACAACTTCAATCACCTTATTCACCCATTTCTCAGCTAAAAGTATGCCAACACATCCTATCCTGTCCCTGTTTCCCTCTCAGAAGATTTTTTAAAAATTTCCTGTTCTCCCTGTTACAGTTGAAGACAGCACAGCCAGGGGACTGTGAAGTCTTGTACAAAGTTGTAAGATGTGGATGAAGAGGTGGAAAACAGGCCTTTTTTTTTTTGGAAAAAAAAGAAAAAGACAGGACTACACACTACAACACATTCACTCACCAATTGCTCCTAAAATTTTCAGAAAATTACTATAAGTTCTTGGGGTTCCACATAGTTAAAACTAGTAATATGATTATGAAGAGGTAAAAAATAGCAACCTGAAAAGGAGTAGTTAACATTTGCAAAATCATGGTAGAGCATCCACTTTTTATAAAATTTATCTTGCTCGCTTTTACTAAAGGATATGTTCTTCTCAATAAGATACCTATCATGTACAAAATGTCTAAAATGTTTAAAGCTAAGAGTAGTTTTTAATACTTTACGTTTATATATAAAAAATTTAGCTAACAATAATAGTAAATCAAAAACACCATCAGTATATATATTCTTTCTCAACCCAAACACAATAAGCTGTAGGACAAAGTTCATGTTGTGAACATGCAAGCATTTTCCATACAGCAGTTTAAGAAAGTGTTGCCAAAAAGCTTGTACATGTTTACAATACCAAAAGAGGTGTGCTATTGTCTCAACTTCACATTGACAAAAAGTGCACAAGTTGCTTTCAGCTAATTTGATCTTAAATAGAAGAAAATTGGTTGTTAAAATACTATGTATAATTCTGAACTGAAACCATTGCAATTTAGATCATCTAATTGTTGAAAAGAAGTAGGTTTGCTTGTCTTTAACCTTGCTTGGTAGCTTTTAATAGTCATGATAAGACCATTATAATGAAGAAAATTGATATCAAGTTCAATAGTACTCTGGAATTCTTCAAGGGATCCATCTAAGTTGATGAAATCATGAATCTAACACCTCTCTCAAAGCACGCAGAACAAAAGATTACCTCTTTATCAACTTTTAAGTGCTTATTATAATAGATTGGTTCTGTTATGAATTCATCAAATGAACTAGGCTCTGTCTTATTTGTAAACTTATCAAAAGCAGAAAAACAATCATGCCAAAAATCATACTCTTGGAGAGTTTATTCAGAAAAACATTACCAAATACAGCTAAACTTAGCCATTTTGGGGAGGAGGCATAGCACAAATGTTTCCATTTGGATTCATAATTAGTATCCAATAACTTTCTCATCCAAGATAACTGTAAAGAACTGACATAAGCAGAAGCTTTTACCATACCAAGTCTACCCTCTTTAACAGGCATACAAGCAACAACTCTCTTGATCTTATCAGATTTTCCACTCCAGAGTAATTTAAATACCATTTTGTTTAATTCCGAAGAAATTTGCCATCAACTGTAATTCCTTTAACATCACTGTTCTTTCTTATAAGACCAGCCAGGACCTCGACGCAGAGGATGAAAATATAGGGAGAGAGAGGATCACCCTGTCTACAGCTCTGCTCAACAGGAAACTAAGGAGACAATGTACCATTAATACTCAAACAAGATCTAGCATCTGTAAGTGGTAAAGAATATTGAACCACTTCAGATGTCCTCACCAAAGCCAAAAAATAATAATGCATTGTTTATAAATGACTATGAGGCAAAATCAAATGCCTTCTCAAAATCTATTAAAAACAACATTCTTGGTATATCATTGGATTCTGTGTAATTCATCAAATCATATACTAGTCTTATGTTATCGCCAATGTATCTGTTAGATATGAATCCTGTTTGATCAGTACTAACCAGCTTTGGGAGAATACTTTTGAACCTCTCAGCAATAACAGATGAAAGAAGTTTATAGGTCTCCAGTTCTATAGAAGTTTATAGGTCTCCAGTTGTTTGGGCTTATCTTTTTTTGGAATGCAAATAATGATACCTTGCCTCTGTGTCACTGACAAATAATCATTAGCAAAGGTATAATTGAATGATCTCAACAGGAACGGAGATAAATCTTTCCAAAAGAATTTATAGAACTCATAAGTAAACCCATCTGGACCTGGACTTTTATTGTTCTTTGCCTTTTTCAAACATTTCAAAAGTTCATCATGAGTTACTGGGCCTTCCAATGAATCAGAATCTCCCTTACTAAGCCTATACAAATCCCCTTCAGAAAAAAGTTCATCAAGGTCACAATCTTTCAACACATGCTCCTTGGAAGAATACATTCCTTCATAAAAGGATGTTGCTTCAAGAACAATATCATTTGTACTTTCTACAGTAGACACATCATCTAGCTCTAATTGGGACATGCCTTTACTCACAAAATTCATATTTTCTAGATTGCAAAAGCAACGGCTAACTTTCTCTCCTTCATCTATCCACATGGCCCTTGAGCAAATAATAATACCCTCCATTTTTACTTTACAAATCTCCTCTAATTCTTTTTCCCTCCAATTTCTTGATTACAAAAAAAAATTGGTTTCCAATTGCTTAATATCATCCAATAGATCCTGTTCATTTTTTAATCTAGATTTTTTTTTTTAAATGAAGAATATGAAATAGATTTTCCTCTAATTTCCATTAGAAGAGTTTCCAAAAATAATTAATCATTTACAACAAATTCAATCTCAGACAAATTAACTGTGCTAATATCTCTATCATGTTCCAAAGAGGGGGCATATTGCTTGACAACACTGCTAATGGTTTTCCTAACAGGAAACATATTTTGGATTTCTTAAAAGGGAGTTATTAAATTTCCAATATGTACTTTTATGGTCATCTTTCTTAGGAAGTTTTATTTTGATGTCAACAAGAGAATAGTCTGATCTGTACCCAAGATTTATAGATGACTGGCAAATAAATGAATATAAATTCTGTGACACCAGAAAGAAATCTAGCTTTGCTTGTCTAATAGGATTTGGACATCTCCATGTATATCCCTGTACTTCTGGGTTATGATCTCTCCAAACATCTACAAGGTCGAGGTCCCCTATCATATCAATCACTTGCTTTCTAGCATTAGGGTTGCTTATATGTTGATAAATGAAAGTATCCAAAGACTGCTGTAGACAAAGGTTAAAATCCCCAGCTATAATACAAAGCAAGTTTCCAAAGGCTTTGGTTTTATCCATCACCACAGCATAAAACTCCAGTTCATCTGCATTTGAGCCACATAAGTTGACCAAAGATATTTTTTTTCTCACAAATAGTGATATTCAACATCAGAAGATTGCCCTTGCCATCCCTGAAACTGTCAGGTACCTTATAATCAATATTATTAGAAAACAGAATGGCAACTCCTCTTGACTGTCCATTATTACTATTAAATAGTACCTCAGAGCCCCATTCACTTCTAATAAAAGGTTCTTTTTCTTTCAAAAAGAGGTTATCTTGGAATAAATAGATTTTATATTTTTTGGCCCTCAAAAAATTCAAAACATCCTTTCTTCATTAAGGTCCCTACAGTTGACTGAACATTTAGGTATATTTTAGCTCATCCGTTTAGAATATACATAACAGATTTGTAATAAGAAACATAATGAATGGTGAAAAAAGTATTGGAATGAATCCTCAAGCCTTCCAGTAAAAGATATATATTCAAACACACACAGGAACTGACATTCGTACCTTCCATTCATACACCCACTCTTAGCAAACATTTTACCCAACCCCTTCATGAAACATAGCAACTGAGTTTAGTTATACAATTATTACAGAATACTAATAAAATCATATCAGTCATAATCAACAAATTAAAATGAAAGTCTGACCTTATTCAAAAGAGCAACAAAATATAAGAAAAGTCAACTTATGAGCTCAAAGCTTAGTTTTGTATCAAGTGTTGTTAGTCATTCTTTCCAACGAAAGGTGTGTATCAATATTCACAGATTTGCTGAATTTTCCCTGTAAGTTGCTGGTATTTCTGAGGTATCAGCCTTGATGTACCAGTTTGGCTCTAAACTGTTTCAGAACTTGTGGGAGGTCACTGTGAATTCTAATTTTCCTCTCTGATGGAACTTTGAAGGATTTATGAGCAGTAAAAAAGACTAAATTTTGATCAGTTACACTGACAAACTTGACTATGGCTTACCCAGCTCTGTTTTTCTTTGAGGAAGATGATGCACATTTGCAAGCAATATCGCTTTCACTTTGTTCTCCTCAATTGTAAGAACAGAAATAAACAGTTCCTTGGCAAAATGTTCGAGTTGGCTCAAAGATGCATTATTGTCGATATGTTTCATTCCATCGAAGAGGATGTTTGATCTGCAAGAGTAAAGTTCAAACTCTATGAATTTATCATCAAACTTACTTTGTGTTTCCGCCATGTTGTTGATTTCCCATCTCATTTCCGCAATTTTTCCAGAATTAAAATCAATGGTTCGTTCCATTTTGGTTGAATGTTCGTTCAGTTGTTCCAACTCGGCTTTTACAGAGGCAAATGAGTTGAGAATTTCCACCGTTTGTGATTTAATGAATTCTTTGATATCATTTGAGATCAACATGGCATCTGCTGACTTCAAATCACTCATTGTGCCTTTCGACGAATCTGTGCCCATTACGCTATTAGGTCCATTTAGGTAGGATTTTACACTGGGTACCACTGGTTTGGATCGGAATTTTGGCAGCGGTAAAGGATACACACACCATCCATTTTCAGCGTAACCCTAACCCTAAACACCTGATGTGTATATTCTTTACCTTTGCTGGAATTTTTGTCCCCTTGAGCTTGTTTTTTTGTCAGAAGTAGATTATTTAATTCAGTACCCAGAGCTGTACGTTTAATGGCTCATCACCGAGACGCCGTAACCAGAAGTTTCCAGAATTTATACCTATGCCTTTTGCCATTGATGAACCTGGCTGAAACTCCCTTCCACCAAACTTCTTGGATGCTGCACACATCAACATGTCTCCTTTCAAGCATCTCAACAATCTCACAAGATCTACCTTTCAATGTGCCTACACACACTGGTTCACCATTTCACCAATTAACTATTTGATTGTTTCATTAAGTGTTCAGTCAGTCAATCAATCAATCAGGTTTGTTAGTCCTTTCATTGCCATTTGCAACCTCATCAAAGACATGCTCTCTCTACTCCAGGTCCACAAAATGTTGGTTTATGGATACTTGGCATTACAATATGTGGAATCTAAGAATATGATTCTCACAAAAATGTAGACTGACAATTTTTGAGATTGTCCAATTCTAATATTGCACTTTGTTATTTTTTTTTTTTTTGTCTTAGAGAAGGTAATAATCTACTGTCAACTACAGTCAGCATTTTCTTGTTCCTATCATTGGAGTAAGAGTAGAAGAGATGGAGGACAAGGGTGGTCAGCATTGGTTTCGGAACAGGTTATGCAAGCGCCCCTCATTCCTAAAATTCTGAGTAGGCTATGAAAACACTTTGAACATCCTCTTCAAAAACTAGGTTTGCACCCACTAAGCAGATTTTGTTGCCGAGAAAAGAAACAGTAATTTGCTCGAGGACCATTTCACAGAATACTGGTTGAGATGAACTGCAAAGGAAGATTTGAAAACCTGCGAACCTATTGCTGAGATATATCCAGTTACTTGAAAGATTTAGCCACGAATAACTTAATTTTCTGCTGTTTAGCTTCAGGTCTTTAGAAGAAATAAAATAATTTTTCATATTTAAATTCTGACCTTGAAAACAAAAAATTAAATAATTTATCTTACCTCACCTACAACCATTTGGTACTTTTGGTTATCTCACTCCCATCTCAATCACAGAGTTTTTAATTAATTTTTTTAACAGCTTGATGAAATGGAATAGATCCTAAAAATATTATCAAATTGAAAATGATGTTTCATCTTTTCACTTTTTATGTTTATTAATTTTTTAATTTTTTTGTTTTATTGAGGGTTAAACAATTTTTTTAGTTGAAGAAGATAACCAAAAGTACTGATATTTCTCGTAAAACGGGGGGAGATAACTCAATTTTTAATGGGGGTGAGATAACCAAAAAGTACCAACCATTTTACTTTTATGTTATTTTAACCCGCAGCCATTGAAGTTGTATGTATTAATTTATACTCCACAAAAAATTTTTTCATGTAGATGCAGGAATGGCTACTTACCAACCACATGGTTCCGGGTTCAGTCCCACTGCGCGGCACCTTGGGCCAGTGTCTTCTACTATAGCCTTGGGCCGACCAAAGTCATTTGGTAAACGGAAACTGAAAGAAGCCCGTGTCTGTGTTTGTCCCCCACCATCGCTTGACAGCCGATAGTGGTGTATTTACGTCCTCGTAACTTAGCGGTTCGGCAAAAGAGGCCGATAAAATAAGTACTAGGCTTACGAAGAATAAGTCCTGGGGTCGATTTGTTCGACTAAAGGCGGTGCTCTAGCATGGCCGCAGTCAAATTACTGAAACAAATAAAAGAATATGTTACATAAATAAATAAATGATTTATTTCGATCTTGTTATCTCATTGAAAAAAGTCAAACTAATTCTGAACTAAACAAAGCAATATTGAAATTCAGTCGGGGAAAAATCTTGGTAAATTTTCAGATTAACACCCGCACGACTTTCACTGGGGTGTTAGGGTTAGTGTTTTAGGGTTAGGGTTTAGGGTTACGGTTAGGGTTAGGGAATTCCGTCCCTAACCCTAACCCTAACCGTAACCCTAACCCTAACACCCTAGTGAAAATCGTGCGGGTGTTAATCTGAAAATTTACCAAAATCTTGGGAAAGACATTACAAGCCGGCATAAAAAAAAAAAAAATTCCGAAAAAGAAAAGTGTTAATAAAATACATGGAAAATGAACTCTCCCGAAGAACCTGAATGCATGAAAAGGAGTTGATCGACACTGAACGCTAAAATGATTTTAAAATAGAGCTATCGTTTTTCAAAATTTTTCACAGTAGTCAAAAGGATAATCGCTAACAAAAAGCTAATTATATTCTTATCCGAATCCTTGAAGTTTTCTAACTATTCACCTTTAATATTTATAATATTAAGGGTTTTAGTACAATGGATCGGAATAAGCTTCAATCTCAGATTTCTTTTCTTCAAGATGTAACTTTATCGGTTCAGTTCTTAATTCCGTTCATCGGACTGAGTACATTACGCGATTGGGAATTCTTGTCTCTTTTCGGATGCCGTAAATCCAATGTTCCGTTAATTCCAGACTCGGAAAATGCACGCCTCGCACAATTTCCTTTATTTCCGTGCCGAGAGATGTGCAAAAATATTGAATATGTGGATAATCTTTTAAAAGATATTCAGACTTGCTTAAAGCAAACGATTATTTGGGCAACAATTTTTGTTCTTATGTGTTCTCTATATTGCTGTCTGAGCAAGGTTTGTAAATTAGAAAAGCGAGTAAACTTATTAAACCTCTGGTTAAAGACATCAACGACTGGCTTCTGCTTACAGATATTTTATTATAGATATAGTTTTAAATCTTTTCTAAAGTTTGTCAATTTTCTATCTCGTTCCTTTTTGTTATTCGGCAAATGGACAAAAACAGTTATTGGTGGGCAACTGTACAACGATATTATTGATTACATTCCTACGATTATTGATAAAGTTATTGTCTTGATTGCAATGTTAATAACCACAGCAACTTTAGTGTTAATAAAACATGTATGGAAGAAAAGAAGGCAAGTACAACGGAAAAGATTAATTTGCAAAAATTCTATGAAAGTTGAAACCAAAACTATTTCCCTCTTCGATATTTCGGCTGCCTCGTTAGACTGTGATATTTTAAATTTAAAGAATCAAATAATATTAGCAGGTCAGCGACAGATTTCGGTAAATTCAAAAGGACAACCGAAACTATTGGCAAATATATTTGCGACAGTATTTATGGATTTCATTTACAGTCAAGTAATGTTATTGTGTAGAAGTGTAGCCCGAAAGCATGATCTTAACGACAGCGAATCTATGCTTTTACGCTGGACGTGTTTCAGTATCACAAATACTTTGTATGAAGCTAAGGGAAATCTTTCTCAAAGTAGTCACAAGATCGATACTCTTTTGAAACTTGGATCAATGCTAAACAGCAATAGTCAAACGTTTAGATTGTTGGGAAATTCGAAGGGGATAAATTCGGTGGATATTGGTGAACAGGACATCTTTTTTAATATTTTCTTTGAAGAAGACCACATCATATTGAGAAGCAAAGTATTTGATATTCCTTCAATCACTTGTTCAGACGACCGTCTAACACTGAGTCATTCGCGTCATTTCCCACTTCCACAGCGCTTACAAAGACGACTCACAGATTATAAAGTAATGTCGTTTTATGGCTCTGCACAAAGAATTAATGAAGCAATAAACGACTTTGAAAAGAAAGCAGTTCAGTTTCTCAAGGGTCCTTTTATAATCGAGGATAAACCAAACAAACGGTCTGAGCTACAAAAGATCACTGCAACGAAATTCAGTGAAGTAACTACTTTATTGAAGCGCCCGTTGGTACAGAACAACACTGAAAACATTTTGGAATGGAAACCTGTTGAAGCTGATGTAAAAGAAAGTTTTCTGCGAAATAGGAATGGCAAACACTTGTTAAACAACTTTACCTACCTTCTTCAAAGTGAGCGCGAAAGAGAAAGCAGAAAACAAGTGTCTCGAGTTAATCTGAAGAAAAAACCTGACTTTAAGGAGTCTTTCTCCGATTTAAGAGCAAAAATTGAGCACATGAGAAATAAGTGATGGAATATTTTTGTTGGATAGTAAATGAATTGTAACTACACGGATCATTTCTCATTTATTGTCTTTGTAGTAGCTGTTGTATAGGTCCAAAGAATTAAGATTATTATTTGAAATGGAGATGGAGTAAAGCAAAACGTTTTCCAGAAAGATTTTATTTTTGTTTTACTTTACATCACATTATGTTTGGGGGTTATGGATGTTGCAGCTATTTCTATGTGTAAGCTTTTGTCTTGACTTGAGTGGAAGTATATGTGGTTTTGTAAATGTGTCTGATGTTTTGGAAGTTGTTTTTCCATGTAGTTGTAGAAACTAAGGACTGGAGTTGCTGCAGCCACAAATTGAACTTTTCACATACCCAGATGGTTTTTTAGTTTTAGTATTATAATGTCTTAAGGGGGCTGTGTGCAACTGTAATGATTCAAAGTGTGCTGTTGTGCGGTTTTTGTTTGTTGTTGAAAGATTTTGTATACCCCAAATGGACAATACCAGTTCATGCTGAAATATGCAAATATGAATGTCCTGGGTCACAAAAATTACATTTTTTTGCGAATATCTCTAGGTCCTTGTGGAACATAGTTATAAATTTACTGTTTACATATATAGCTATAAAAATATATTAAATTTATCGAGATAAGCATGTTGCAAAAATAAATACTTTTGCGAACTGTGTTCCAAATAACCTTGCCTCCCCCTATATACGAATGGATTTAAAACTGTGAGCAAATGAAAGAACCTTGGTAATTTTTCAGATTAACACCTGCACGATTACCTAACCCTAAAACCCTAACCCTAACCCTAAACCCTTACCCTAACCCTAACCCTAACCCTAAACCCTTACCCTAACCCTAACCCTAAAACCTTAACCCTAAAACCCTAACCCTAACCCTAACACCCTAGTGAAAATCGTGCATGTGTTAATCTGAAAAATTACCAGAACCTCTACAAAAGTAATTCCAAACTTTTTCAGGCTGCTGCCACCTTGGCACTCAGGCCACATTCCTAGTGCCCTCACCCGTAAATATATAGACTTATTTTCTGCAGAAAATTCAAAACAACTGTATTTCACAAACAAAACTTAAACCTAATTAACCTATTAATATTTTTTTTTTACATCCATCACCCCATTATCATCCCACTTTACTTCAATGCCCTCCTGGATCTATCCACCGCCCCCAAGGGGGCAGTGCTGCTCTACATGGTCGCTCAACCTACAAAAATTAATTACTAAATCTTCTTCCAAATTTTAACTGACGATATCTTGAAAATGGATGAATATACTGCACAAAGTAATCATGTACATAATATGCCATTAAAGTAATTGAGATCCTCAGAGCTTGAAGTTTGGTTTACAGAAATGTACGAAGTTGATACACATGGTATTTATCTTGACCAGGGGTGGGGAAACTTTCTATACGAGAGAAAAAAAAAGGTCCAAGGGCGGATCACAAGTTCTAATTCTTATATCTGTGTAGATCTTGTACATATCTATGTATAATTTGATATACATTAATAAAAATAAGTTTAACAGATTAAATTAATATGTATCATCTTTATTAACACAGCCACTGAATTTAGGACATTTATATTACTTATGAGGTTTCTATATTTTTCAGCTAGCGTGTAGTTGGGTCTCAAGGGGGTGGTACAAACCTAGCAATGTGTGTTTTATAGTGATAGTGAAAACAAAATTTCCATTCAAATGGCAATTACCCAATGAGTTTCTGTTTGAGTCTAACCCTTTTAAGTCGTAGTGGAAATGCAACCTATGTTGGAAACAGGCATACAAATATTGTATAAATTTTATAATTGAAAAATTTACTATATTTTGTACATGCGAGTATATCAGCCTGTGGGCAAAATAAAATGGTTTTGTGGGCGGGGATTTCCCCACCCCTGATCTAGACCTTTTGTAGGTTGCTTTGTGGGAAACATGTGGCTGAGGAGGATTGAAATACAGCAGAGATGAAAACAGAATGGTATCAAATAGTGTATGCTTGAGGTGTATAGTTAGAGTATTCATGGGAGCAGTTACTATTGTAGAAAGAGAGAATAAAGCTGATGTATTTTCTTGTTTTCAAGAAAATTCCGAGAATTAGTGATGCCATGTGTTGCAGTATTTTCTTAATGTTGGAGTATTTTCAACGTTCATCCTGTTTCTGTACTTATTCTTGACAGCAACAAGTGTGCAAGGTGCAGTTTCACAAAGATACATGGATCCAAAAATAGCTAAAATCTGAAGAGCCTGATGTGAGATCAGAGGGTAAACAGGAAGGTACTTGATCCAGAACATTTCAAGATCCAGTTGAACTTCAGCTCAAGAAACTCCTCTTACACTTCATCCAAAATATCAGTCACTTCACACAGAAATGGGTTCCTGATGAATCTCCAGACTTCATGCTTTTCATCTGTATCTGGGAAGTATCTGATGAATTCTGTTTTCAAGTCAGTCAGATGAGTGATTATTTGTTTCTTTAACTCAGAACCAAGGTTACCCTGAGTGAGAGCAGAATCCAAGTAACTAAAACTGGCTGTATTTCCCTGCTCAATTAGACATTTCCAGAGGTTGAGTTTGGCCATAAAGGTTTGAATGGGGTCGTGACGCATGAGAATATTGATGTTTTGCCCTTGTAGTTTAAGGTCGAGAGCATTCAACACTTCAAAGGTATCCAAAAACAGGAGAATCTCTTATGTGGTTGAGAATTTGATCTTTGATGTCTTGAGACAAGTCGTCGATCTTTTCCTTGACTGTATTGTTTGATAGTGAAATCTGAGAAAGCTTGTTTGCACTATCTTTCCCCAGAATGAGTTCTGCTGCATGGAGTAGACTTGGTTTTATGAGAGACTCTCCGATGTTATGGCTCTTCTTGCTCTTTGCAATGAACATGGTGATTTCATAGGAAGTCTCAACAACCATTGAAGTTTGTTGCTGAAATGCCCCACAACCATCCAATTTAGCTTGCTTCAAGGAATGTCTTTTTGTTTCAAAGAATGCCTTGGGCTTGTCTGCAAAAGCAGGATATGTTGTCCTTAAATGGTATTCCAAGTGTGAGGGTCGCATTCCATCATCGCTCAAAGTTTTGTAACATATCATACACTGGGGGACTTCTGTGTCATCCTTTTGGAGAGAATGAATATATTTGTCAAGATACTTCCATTTCTTTGCACTCCTTGCGAATTATTTGATGTGCAGTGGACAACACAAATATGTGAACAGAAGATAAGGCACATGTAAGATAATGTCAAGGCCCAAGTTAGAATGCTTGGAGTAAAGAGTTCTGAAAAAAAATTTGGAATTAGTTAAATTAAAATTAAGTTAAATTAAAAGAAAAGTTATATGAAAAATTTGTACAATAAAATATTGTATTTATTTGTACGAAAATATAAAAAAGATTTCTTTAAAAAGGAAAAGATTTTGCATAGCTTTTAGTTTTACCAAGTACTTTCTGTAATATTTAAATCTGAAATTTAGTTTAACAAATGTTAAACTAAATTTCAGATTTAAATATTACAGAAAGTACTTGGTAAAACTAAAAGCTATGCAAAATCTTTATATTATAAAGTACTTTATATTATAATTTTTTTCTTACAAAAAATTTACTGTGTTTTTAACATAAAGATTTAATATAAAAAAATTTGGTTTTATTGTTAAAATTTTTTATTTTTCCAATCTATGTTTTAATTTGTTTGAGATTTTATCAAATTGAGTGATAGTAGAACCTATTCTTAGTATGTTACTATAATGATTTGATAATGCTTCAGTATGTCTCTTGATTTTTAAGAATCACATTATTTCATATATATGAAAACAGTGGATCAAACTTGTTTATAATCTATTAACTGCAAAAGGTGTTTGTCTTTACACGATAATAATATCTAAGCTTTATACCAGTCTTGTGACAAAAAAAAAATTACAAAATAAAAGCAAATGTTAAAGTTACAATTTAGAATTAGTGCAGGTTTTTAGGGATATGAAGTGGTGGTGGGTCAATAAGTACAGAAAATGGTAAACGGTGCTAAGATAGTAGAATAAGAAAACTAAAGGTGATACTTTTGCATTGTTTCTTAAACTTCTCATTATTTGGCTATTCTCTCATTAAGAGAACAACAAACATAATTAATGAAATTCCTGCTTTTTCTCAAGGGCTCATGCACCCCCTTGAAAATTACTGATGCCGTCCCCAGGTTAAGACCTACTAGTATAAAAGCCACTAGTATATAAAAGCCACAGAATTTTTGGTGACCAGAACCTTTCTGGTGATGGTCACTACAATGACTAGCCAATACATCAAACTGGCCACAAAAATATCCTCTAACAAATGAGATTTATTCAACTTATCTTAGTGTGAAAATTTATGACAAAAGGGGTGTCATGTAACTACCAAATTTCCTTTTATAATCTACCTACTTCTTATCTTTAAAGTGGGTATCACATGTTTTAAATCTAAAAACAGGACATCATATGCTCCTACAACATTAAAGACAGTGCCTTTCTGCTGTTCAAGTAGGCAGAGATTATTCAATAAGTTAATAATGACCCAATTATAATGATTACACAGCCTGTCACAGACAGTGACAAACAAGAAGAAAGCTGCATTTCAACTGTTTACCAATTTAAAATACATTTTAACTGCATGGAAGCAAAATGATCTAGAGGATAGGATACTATACGTTCATGTCATGAATTGAAATCTGATGAAGTGTTTACTTCATTATACATTACTCAAATTTAAGCTAATGAGACTATTACTTACCTGCAGCAGGAAAAGTTTATTTTTCATCAGCTTAATTTGAATGTCTGCATATAAATCGATGGATAGTAATAGCGATGCCTTTATCAAAGGAGTTAGTATGGTATATATATCACCATCATCATTATCATCAACATTTAACGTCCATTTTCCAGGCTGGCAAAGTCAGGGGTTGCACTAAGTTCCATAGCCTGTTTTGGCCTGGTTTCTATGACTGGATGCCCTTCCTAATGCCAACCACTTCACAGAGTGAACTGGGTGCTTTTTATGTAGTACTATCACCAGTGCTTTTAAGTGGCATCAGCACTAGTGTTTTTTATGTGACACCAGCAGACACACCAATGTTTTTTACATGGCACTTCATTTTCTGTACCTCAATTCTGTTGTGGTGGGTGGGTCTTCTCAAGTAAAACAATGCACTACATATCTTGGTCTTCTGTCATCTTTGTAAGGTTCAACGTTTTGAGACCAGCCCTCAATACTTCATCCCATGTCTTCCTGGGTCTCCCTCTTCCACAACCTCCCTCCACTTTAAGTGATCAGCACTTCATGCAACTGTCCTCATCTATCCACATCACATGACCAAATCAGCAGTCTCCTCTCTTGCACACTGTGTCTAATTCCTCTTGTCCCTAACTTCTTTCTCAATATCAATGCACTGTTGTACATGCACATCCAGTGGAGCATACCAGCTTTGTTCCTCTCCAGTCTTCACATCTTCTGTATTCAAGGCCATACAGTATTGCAATTTGTACACATGCATCATACAATCCTCTCTTGGAGAAAGAGAGACTTTTGGTTGCCAACAGAAGTAATAGCTCTCTAAACCTTCTTCATCCTATTCTTATTCTAGCAATTACATTTTCTCTACAACTTCCTCCACTGCTAAGGAGCAAAAATTATCTATGATTTCCAGAGAGCCACTGGAACATTTTAAGGAAATCAGTTTTCTATGCATCTTTATGGTCCCATACAAACACTACTTTATCTGTTAACCTTCTTACTATTTCACTGCACCTTTTGTGCATCCACAGCTTGCACTGGGTACACCAAATGGAATTTCTGTCTACACCCTTCCTATATATCAAGCAGAGCCATTTATCAGAAGGGTGAAGGGTCCTGACCAATTTCTTCCCTACTAGGACCCTGGTTTTTGCTAAGTTTACTTTAAGAGCCTTTGATTCCAAGTTCTGTTTCCATTCCTGGAATTTCTTAATTATGATATAGATTTTTCTATATAATCAGCATGTAGTAGTTCCCATGGGCTTCCAGTCTTAAATTCCTGTTATGATTTGGAGGACAATGGTAAGAGGGTACTGAGGGTACCTTAGTGTGCACCTATCTGTACACTAAATTCATCACTGTACCCATGGCCAACTCTTACCTTACTAACAGCACCCCTGGACATAGCCTGTATTATTTTCACAAGCCATTCCTCTATCCCTAACTTCCTCAGAGACCACCATATCACAGAGTGAGGTACTCTGCCGAAGGCTTTCTCTAGATCAACAAATGCCAAGTACAGCAGCTTGTTCTTAGCTAAATACTTCTCTTGAAGTTGCCTGACTATGGGGACAAAGCTGAATGGCATTTCATCTGGTCTCATTCTGTTTCTAATTAATTGGGCTTTAACTCTTATCCCCTTGTTGTTAGCAAGAAAGGAGATAAGACTCTCCTTCCAGCTGGCAAATAGCCCTGTTCAGTATGTAGGAAAGGAGTGGGATGTAATTCCATTTGCTGCACCAAGTGTAAGCTATGGACGCATAAGAGGTGCAGTGGAATTATGGGAAGGTTGTCAAATAAGGTCACTTTCGTGTGTTGCAGGTGCACAGGAACAGTAAGTACTAAGAGCATGAGGGACTGAAACTCTCTCAAATACCCAGGAGGCTCTCTTGAGGTAGTAGATAGTTTCTGCTATTTAGGAGACCAGAGGACATGCGTATGCTGGAAAGGTACGAAAGTAGTATGCTTCATTGGATTCGCAACACCAGAGTGCATGACCAATAAAGCACAACAGTGTTGAGAGAAAAGTTGGGTATAAGAGGGATTAAATGTGGTATGCAGGAAAGAATGTATTGGTTTGTACATGGGATGCATATGAGTAAGTGCTGGTCTCTGGAAGTGGATGGTACCTGTGGAAGAGGGAAACCTAGGAAGACATGGGATGAAGTGGTAAGGACAGATCTTAGGATGTTGGGGCTCATGGAGGAAATGACAGTGGACCAAGATGTTTGGCGATATGAGGTTCTAGAGAAGACTCGTCCACAAAATTGAGTGTTAGAAGAGTTGTAGCCCACCCACATGTAACAACATGCTTTTCACCCACTCTACCCTAAGAAATCGAACTACAGCTCCTCTTCTAACTGCATCTTTTTCTTCCTCACATTTCCTCTTCATAAATTATGATTGTTTTCCAGTCCCCTTTCTTGCCCTCACTGCCCTGCTCACTGTATCACTGCTCCCCACACACAATTTTTCAACCCAGCTTCTATGCTCATATTCTTGTTACTTGTAAGTATACCCTAGCACTAAACCTTTGCTGTTTCTTAGTCACATTCTCTTGTTTTTCCTCCGACTAGGTAACCAAGTATCTCCTTTACATCAGCACATTTGTTTCTGGCCTCTTTCTTGTACCTCCTCTATAGCAAGACACCTATTTCTTATTTCTTTATTGCCCACAAGGGGCTAAACATAGAGGGGACAAACAAGGACAGACAGACACCTATTTCTGCCTCTCTATTTCTCTGTTATACTCTAACCTTTTATCATCTGATACTGGATCACCTCCTCTAATGTCCACTCTGTTGTGGCAAGACACCTGCTTCTGTATCTTTGTCACACTATAACCTTTCATCCACTGATACAAGTCTCCTTCCTCAAAGGCCTTGCCCCTCTCGTATTTCCTTGTCTTGTAAGTTACTTAGTTACCCTGACATTGCTGGTGCCATGTTAAAAGCATCCAGTTCACATTGTAATGTGGTTGGTATCTGGAAGGGCATCCAGCTGTAAAAATCATGCCAAAACTAACGTCGCCTGTGCTAGTGCCACATAAAAAAGCACTGAGTTCACTCTGTGGAGTGGTTGGCGTTAAGAGGGGCATCCAGCCATAAAAACCCTGCCAAAACAGACACAGTAGCCTAGGAGAGTTTTTCTGCCTGTCATCCATCCTACCCATGCATGCAAGGAAGATGGATGTTAAACAACAATGATGATGGAAATCTCTTTGCAAAAAAGAAAAAAAAAAACACCTTTCAAAGTCCACCTTCTTTGTTGATATGAGTTGGGAGGGTTTGACAGGTCTGAGGACTGCATTGAGCTTCAATGTCTACTGTGGCATAGTTTTTGTAGCCAAATACTCTTCCTAATGCCAACCGCTTTACAGAGTGTACTGGGTCCTTTTTTTGAGGCACCAGCATTAGTGAGGTTGCAATGTAACTCACAAAACTAAAATTCCCTTCTATTCAGTGGCACTACAGTAGAGAGGAAGGCAGGTTTATGATATTACTTTTTTATACTATAAAAAAATGACAGGGTCTAACTCTGCTTCCTTTCAGTAATTCTCAATCTTTCTGCTTCAAACCTTGTCTCCATTTTTTTTCGTGCTTACTTTTTCTTTACAATTCAAGCTTAGTTTCTACTTTTCAAATCATTCTCCACCTCCCTTCTTCATTTCCCAATGTTTTTTCCTCCACACTTCTCAATATTATGCACAAATTTCTCTTTATTTGCTCCTTTTATCGTGTTACCCAATTCCCTCTCTATGGTAGATTTCTTATCGTTTTCTCTCTCCCTCTTTTACTTCATTATTTAAACCACCTCTTCCTTTCCCACTCTTTTTATCCATCCTTCCTGTTTTCTCACCTGCCTACCTGGTCCACTAGCAAGAATGCTGATTAATTCTCTCTTTCTCTCCCACTCTAATTAATAATTCCCTATCTATTTAAATCACTTCTCTTTATAATATCTTCCTTCTTTCTCTTCCACTGCTCTATTCTCCTTCAACTGACTCTCAATGTATCTTGCATACATAATGGCTGTCAATTTCAGTTCACTGTTTAGTGCATGTGAGAGAGGGAGAGTGTGTGTGTGTCATATAACTTTCTGTCTCCACTGCCTTTGTTCACAACTCCAGCGACTCTTCCTTCCACATTCAGATAACATGGAAACAAAATTACTTGGCCTACTGTACAGGAAACTTTCTTTCAATCAGGCAAAGACCATACATTTTTGTAGCTCCTACCTATGTTGGCAACTAAGGACCTCTTGTTCAGGATGAAAGGTAGTGTGTACAATGTACGTGTGCAGACTGCCATGCTATACGGCAGTAAAACATCGGCCATGACTGCTGTGTAAGCTTGAAAGAAATGAAGCTGGTATGATCCGCTGGATGTGTAATGTCAGTATGCATACGCCTTGAGAGAAAAGTTGGGCATAAGAAACATCAAATGTGGTGTGTAAGAGAGACGACTGTACTGGTATGGTCATGTGTTACGTATGAATGAGGAAGTGCCACTCCCTAACTGTGGAAGGAACCTGTGGAAGAGGTAGACCCAGGAAGACATGAGATGAGGTGGTGCAGCATCAGCTTTGAACATTGGGTCTCCCAGAGGCAATGACAGGAGACCGAGACCTTTGGAGGTATGCTGTGATTGAGAAGACCCGGCAACTAAAGTGAGATCGCAGCCACGCATGTCTGGCCCAGTTAAGAGTACCGCTGATGCGCTGTATGATATGATATGCTTGAGAAGACCTGCTGAGTCAAGTAAAACCAATATCGTAGCTGTGACCAGTGCCCCCTGGCTGGCTCCTATGTCGGTGGCATGTAAAAAGCACCATCTGAACGTGGCTGATGCCAGTACCCACTAACTGGCTCCCGTGCTGGTGGCACGTAAAAAGCATTATCCAAACGTGATCGATGCCAGGCCTGCCTGATTAGTTCCTGTGCCGGTGGCATGTAAAAAGCACCCACTACACTCTCGGAGTGGTTGGCGTTAGGAAGGGCATCCAGCTATAGAAACATTGCCAGATCAGATTGGAGCCTGGTGCAGCTGCTAGCTTTCTAGACCTCAGTCAAACTGTCCAACCCATGGAAAACAGACGTTAAACGATGATGATGAAGGTAAATGTGTTTAGGCATTTCTGAGAGTTGGGAAGTGTCATAGTGATTGTTATATGAATTTTATGAAAATATGAAGATCTGTTACTAATTAAAGAATGTTGCAAGCATGGGTTTATATTTTGATGTAGCTCTTAATGGTGAATTGGGTGAAATGTTAGGAAGGGAAATTATATTATACATGTAAGTTTGTGGAAGTATGTGTATGTATAACTGTGTAATTATTTATGTATATAACAGATTGTAATGATGTCAATAAAAACAGTAAAGGAGAAAGTACTAAAATATAGAAAACAAAACGAAACAATAAACCATTACAACGAATTATCAATTTTTTTTATTTCTGTTTTGTAAGTTGGATGTATTTAAACTTCTTTGGGTTGATGCCATATGCTTTGAGACGGGTATTAGACAATGTTACATTTAATTGTTCATTGTGTTTGTTTCCTTTTTGCTTTTGCTTCCAGCATTCAGCACGTTTCTTCCTCTTCAGTTTGGTATTTGACAATTCAGAAACCTTTGCAGTATTTCCTTCTTTTTCAGTTTTATTTTTAGAACCTTTTGAACTTTTGGTTTTGGTTAAAGCCCCTGCTATTGACGAACTGTTATCTTTGGACTGAAACTTCTTTTTGGATTTATTTACTGCATTTTCTTCGTTTTCAGCACTTGCCATGTTTTGTTCTGGTGAGGCATCATCAACTGACATCTTTCGCTTCTTAGAGTTTTTCTGTTGCTTACTGTTTACTGAAGGAATCTCATCATTAGATTTGTGGTCAGATTTTATGTTGCATGGCTTTTTTTCTACTTTCTCTTCATTTTCTTCTTTATTATTTGATGTTTTACTCGAGGAAGACTCACTGTAATTAGATATTGCAGTAGTTAAGTAATTAATCTCAAATTAGATTTGACTAAATCATAAAAATCTAGTTACTTTTCTGTTATGAACTGACAAAAATTCTAAGAACTGGTTTAAAAAAGTGAAAAAAACAAGAGGTAAAGCTAGATGAATCGAAATATTTTAGAACAATTGTTTTATTTATACATACACACACACATTTTTAGCTAACATTATAAAATTCTCTTTTGAGGAATTACCTGTGAGTGTAAAAAGTCGTTAAGATATTCTTCTTGCGATTGTTTTGTCTACTCCGTTTTGAATACATTTTTCTGCTGACAAACTCTTCCTCCTCAGTCCTACAAAAGTAGAAATATGAAGCTATTGATATTGATTTTCTATGAGAAAGAAGAATTAAGACCTTTTGAATTTTTTTCTAAAAAGCATTAGAAATGAACAAGGAATTGAAACTGCAATGTGAACTTGATTTGCTGGGAACATACCTGTTATTACTTGGCTTTTATCTACAAAGGTAGCATAATACAATTTATGCACATTCAGTCAAATTAAATACCAGTAATGATGATATTTAGTTTAGTAATCTTACAATGATGAGAACAAATTTGGTTCTGGCAAAATTTTAATTTGAAATTTAATTTAGTAAACTAGAAAGAATTAAATATTCAGCTTTGCTTTACCAACAGCACTGCATCGTCATTACTGCTCCATTAAGTGACACATAATCTTTGTAAATATGAAGAACATTTGATGCTCTCTCAACAGCAATAGAGACCTATGGTATCTTGTGGTAATGTGAGATATTAGACATTATCATTGAAGTAAGAGGAGCAGCACTCATGGTATTTGCTGGATCTCCCAGACTTGTGAGATCAGTGCAGTTAATATTCAGTTTAAACTTCTGAAGTAAAAATGAGGACAAGAAAGGACTTCCCAGAGAGTTGTAGTTCTGAAGAGGGCTGTGAAAAATATTTAGTACAGTGTTTGGTAGGATGAGTCACAATATGAATGACAAATGAAGTGTTCAGCCTAGCGGCGTTGTATGCAACATTTTTGTTCTGGAGTGTAGAAACTTGTCACAAAAGCAGTAGAAAAGTCAGGAAGAAGAAACAAGCTCAAGGATAGTGTTGGCGAATATAACTTAGACAATTGGCCTTCTTTTGGAAAATGGTCTTGGATACCTGTGTGAGTAGCACTGCCCAGGTGTCTGTGGGTTGTACCAGAGCTTCATAGTAGGTCAGTAATAGATCAGTGCAGAAATATTTTCTGGTTCTGGAGGAGCCTAGCCTTTGGAGTGCAGTTTTATCAATATTATATATATGATGTTATCACTGTTTGTACAACTTTCCAGTAGAATAAAGAGTTTTGCACTTGGCTCAGAATAAAATCCAGAATGACTGGAAAATTCCAGTTTGATTTGTACAAATGTTTTACGTGTAGTCAATGAAAACTATTAGTATGACTGCTTTTTGATCATATATAATGGTTTTGTTTACAATTGCTTATTTGTAACTATTGTATACTACTTTGTACAAAATTAACATCAGACAGCACTATAAATACTGCTGTATGAAGTGGAGTTTTCAATATTTAGTTTGGAGTCCTTCAGGGTTGAGATATGGGGGAAAAACAGAAACACTGAGGAGTTTAACATCCTCAATGTTTAAGCAACTGAGAGTAAACATTAGGAATGTAAAACAAAGTGAAAGTGCATGCATAGACAAAAAATAGTAGGAGAGAGAAGAGGAAGATAAGCTGGGGAAAGGTGAAGTGGAGGGAAAAGTAAGAAGAGAGTTAAAGGACGAAACTAGGATCATTAAATTAGGAGGAGGTGAAGGAATAGAAGGAGAAATGTTCATTTAAATTCATAGGTGCCATATTCAAATTTGAATATGAAACATTGTTCCTTTTGTTTCTTTAAGCATGCAGAGACACCAGACATGAATAAGAGTAATGGAATGGGCCCATTGGACAGAAGCAGGTGATGATGGGTTGGGTTAGACTGATTTATCAATGTAATGGCACTACAAAATTTGCAAATAATGCAATATATGAGGTTGGTAGACATGCAGCAGAAGTCTTTGTGTAATGTGGTACTGTGATTTAAGGCTGATGATGGTTGTTGATGTAAGGATAGGTGCTGCATTAAAAAGTGACTGGCTGTCTATGGTTGGGTACTTCTAAGAGATTGCCTAAGGTTCCTGTCTTTCTTGAAGGCAAGAAGTGGTGTAGGAAAGATTGGAGAAGAATTGGGGTCAGAAAGTAGGATTTTGAAGTTGCAAATAAGAATACATTTCAATGAAAATGAATGAGTGAAATTTGAGGGAGAGTGGAATACTGTCTGTAGGTCCTTTAAAAAAGATAGGAGAGCAGTGACACAGTCAATGCCCTGGGAATGGCATCGTGCAGGGTTCACAAATACTTGAGGAAATACTGCATTCTTTCATGTTGAGAGATGAAATCCAAATCGATGATGCAAAAGCAACGAGGATTGGTGAATTGGGAAAATGGTATTGCAAATTTAGTATGCTTAGTATGATAGTGGAGAAAAGAGTGGGGGTCATTAGATTTGTAGTGGCTGAAGATGGACATTATTGATAGTAATAGAAATGTTAAGAAAGCTAACTACAGCATTACATATGGTAGAAGTGGAACCCACCCTTCTATCTACTACTGAAACACACAACCTGCAACTTCCAAATCCTACTTTCTGACTCCACAACAACTCCAATCTTACTCACACCAGTTCTCTTTGCATTCAAGAAAGAGAAGAACCTTGGCAATCTCTTAGAAGCCAGCCATATACAACTAGGCACTTTTTAATTTACTCGCAGGAGATGAAATAATGGTCATCAACATCAACACTATCCAAAGTCACAGTATCACATTGCACAAAACTTCTGCTGCACATCTACCAATTGAATAGACTGCAAACTATGTGGTGCCTTTTACATTGATGACACAAATTGTCACCTTGTCATTCACTTTTGTGAGCACATTTGTAGTCATCTGCAATGTGTTCCACAGCCAGGCCAACCCATTGCTATCCACTTCAACATAACAAGACCACTCTATTACCCACTCATTATTGTCTGGCTTCTCTGCACACCATATATCTGTAAGGAAGTGGAAGGAACAATGCCTCATATATACATTTGAAACCAGGGCACCAATGGGTTTAAACAAGTTTTTCCTTCAATCCTATCACCACTCCTAATACAGTAATCTTTTAGCTATCCTTCCAATTTAATTTTCCCCTTCACTGGTTTTTCTTCCTCTATTTATTTCTCTTTCTTTCCTCCTCTCTTCTCCTACAGCTTGTCTACACTTGTTTTATGTTTCCTGTTAGTTACTACAAATCACACAAAACAGAAGATGCAAAACTCTTCTCCTTCCCCCACCGCCATCCCTTATCATCTTAATCCTGAAGAAGGGCCTTGACTGAAATACCAGACACTTTGCTCCCTATATTACTTTACTCTTTCTGTTACCTTTTCCAAACAATACAAGTCTTGCTGATGTAGACCACCACAAATCTCCTTAGATAAAACAGTTGATGAAGGAAAAAGATATCATTCTTCTCTTATCAGCTGTTAATTGATGATGAAGGCAATTTTGGTACATTATCAACAGGGTTGTTCATTTCTAGTATCAGTATCTTTATAAGAAATACTACCGGAGAATGGTGCCATAAGGACAGGACATTATAAAAGAATGGAAAGATGAGACAGAATGACAAGAAGCATTTGAAAGTATAAGTACAGCAAATATCACTTGTAAAGAAGCTAAAGTTACTGGCTGAGATTTACAGAACATCTCAGCAGAAGATTAAAAAAAAGCTGTTGTAGTTCAATAAACAAAAACTGGCTTAATTATTTACCTATATTGCACCACTTTGCTGAGGGGGCACCAGGAATTAAGTTCTTTATCCGTTGAATGCAAGATCTGTAAAGAGAGAAAGGTAAATATTTATGTGTTCATACAAACACATATAATAAAACACAATGTATTTTTTTGTTTGCAGTCAGGTTTAGTAGAGGGAAAGTAAAAGAATTATAATCAGTTGCTGGAGTATCAGGGATTTTGATAAAAATGTAACAGCAAATATTTGTCATGAGAGAGAGAGAGAGAGATCTGAAAACAATGTTTATTTTAAATGGAAGTTCTCACACAAACTTACCTACGGCTAACAAAAACATTACCAGTTTTGTTTTAAACAAAAGAAATTAGGTAATATTTAATTTCGAGCATCATTATCATCGTTTAACATCCGCTTTCCATGCTGGCATGGGATGGACAGTTTGACTGAGGACTGGCGAGCTGGATGGCTACAATCTGATCTGGCAGAGTTTCTACAGCTGGATGCCCTTCCTAATGCCAACCACTCCGAGAGTGTAGTGGGTGCTTTTACGTGCCACCAGCATGAAGACCAGTCAGGTAGTACTGGCAATGACCACACTCAAATGGTGTTTTTTACGTGCCACCTGCACTGGCAACAACCTCGCTCGAATGTTGTTTTTCACGTGCCAGTAAGGTGATGCTGGTAATGATGACGCTCGAAGGGCGTTTTTTACATGCCACCGGCACAGCACACAGTCAGCAGCCCTGGCAACAATCACACATGGATGGTGCTCTTAGCGCTCCACTAGCACAGATGCAAGTCATGTGGTGCTGTCATTGAATTTGATTTCACTTGCCTCAACAGGTCTTCGCAAGCACAGTTTAGTGTCCAATGAAGGAAAGGTACGCATAAGTGGGCTGGTTACACCCCTGGCATAGGCCACGGGTTATGGTCTCACTTGGCTTGCTGGGCCTTCTCATGCACAGCATATTTCCAAAGGTTTCGGACACTAGTCATTGCCTCGGTGAGGCCTAATGTTCGAAGGTCGTGCTTCACCACCTCATCCCAGGTCTTCCTGGGTCTACCTCTTCCACAGGTAGCCTCAACCGCTAGGGTGTGACATTTTTACACACAGCTATCCTTATCTATTCTCACCACATGATCATACCAGCGCAGCCGTCTCTCTTGCACACCACATCTGATGCTTCTTAGGCCCAACTTTTCTCTCAAGGCACTTACAGTCTGTTGAGTATGCACACTGACATTACACATCCATTGGAGCATACTGGCTTTGTTCCTTGCAAGCTTACACATGTCCTCAGCAGTCACGGCCCATGTTTCACTGCCATGTAACATGGCTGTTCATACACATGTACCATACAGTCTACCTTTTACTTTGAGTGAGAGGCCTTTTGTGACCAGCAGACGTAGGAGATCTCTGAACTTTGCCTGGGCTATTCTTATTCTAGCAGCTACATTTTCAGAGCCCCCCCCCCCCCC
>NC_068999.1:26115523-26123552 GCF_001194135.2 Octopus bimaculoides | reverse complement strand
CCCCCCGCTACTGACTTGGTCACCTAGGTAACGGAAGCTATCAACTACTTCTAGTTTTTCTCCCTGGAATGTGGCAGAAGTTGTTCTCTGCACATTTTCAGTGTTTATTGTTCCTGAGCATCTGCTACATAGAAAAAACTATCTTGTTATTTAGCCTTCCTTTGATATTGCTGCACCTCTTATGTGTCCATAGCTTACACCGGGTACATCTTATAGAGTTTCTACCTACGCCTTTTCTACAGATTGAGCAGGGCCATCTACCTGAAGGTGTTTGTGGTTTGTCTACCTTTCTACTTATCAGGACTTTGGTTTTAGCTAGATCGACTCTAAGACCCTTCAATTCTAGTCCTTGCTTCCACACCTGAAACTTCTCCTCTAGTTCTGATAGTGACTCAGCAATTAGAGCAAGGTCATCAGCATAGAGGAGATCCCAGAGGCAAACAAGCACTGTAATTTGCTTGAAGCATTGCAATGTGTAAATACAATAAAAGCAATGCTAGGCAAAATATGTAAGGTGATGTTAATAAATAAAACAAAGACTAAATCTTGTATTACTTTACATATGTTGTTCAATGCTTCTATTACATTTCAGAAAATTTCCCTTTATCAAATATAAGATAGAAGATAATCTAAGAGTTAGTTATTAACTTTTATTTTACATTATCACTTGGTAAAATTATGGTGTTTCTGTAATCTGCATAATTATTTTTTAATTATGTAGTTACTTCTTTTTATCTCAAGTGAAAATAAGTTTCCTCATATCCATTTTGTGTAGTAGTGTAAGGAAATGACTCTAGCTTTAAACATATGTTTCAACAAATCATAAAAGAATAATACAATTAATTAAAAGAACAAATGTAAAACCTCATTTGTATCAAGTCCAAAATCATTAGTTGCAACAGAACGGTACTGGAAGCGGCAGGGCAAGTCATCTATCAGATCTTCATAATCCAGTTTATAATACTCATCAAAATATTCTTCAAATGTCATTTCATCTGAAACAAAATTAAAGTGGGAGGAATTGATTAATTTCTCTAATAGTAATAGCAAATGTGAAGCATTGCTTATGGACATACAGTGCACTAGTCCAACCCACGCCAGCATGGACAATGGACATTAAATGATGATGATATATATATATATATATATACACACACACACACTTCGTTTTTTATTTGGTTTGTGTTGAAGCATAATTTTATTTTGTGTCTGGGGAGAATCATTCTGTTTTAATGCCTTATTAATTAACACACTCACTGGTTTGATTTCCACTCATTTACTTATTTATTTTTTCCTAAAATTTTCGTTGCTTCTTGCAACCTCTTTAATAGTTGTCAACAATTATCGAAGAGGTTGCAAGAAGCAATGAAAATTTCAGAGAGGGGAAAAAAAAAAAGAAGTTAATGAGTGGAAATCGAACCAGTGAGTGTGTTAATTAATAAGGCATTAAAACAGAATGATTCTCCCCAGATACAACAAAAAATATATATATCATCATCATCAACATCATATACATGAACACTAGTTCATTATATGTACTAACAGATATGATATAGTCTTCAGGTACCAATAGATGTGATAGAAGCCTCAGAGGAAAAGATGATTATGATACATGCACGTGTGTGTGTATATATAAATATATATACAGGGTATGGTGAATAAACTGTCGTCTAAATTAAGCAAAATGAAAATAACACTGATATCTCATTTTAATAGATATATTTACCAAAATTACATAAAAATATCTTGAAATACTAAAGAGTAAATTTATTCAATAAGATCCCCATTGGTTTCAACCACCAGAAGACTTTGGAATCTTCTGCAACTCTTCTGGACGGTCTCCTTGTTTAAGTTGGTGAATGCAGCCATAATCCTTGCCTTCAGTTCATCTTTGGTGTTACAAGGAGTTTTGTTGGTCTCTAGCTCAACTGCATCCCACACATGATAATCAAGGGAGTTGCAGTCTGGGGAGTTAGGTGGCCAGATGTTAGGGGTTATGTGGTTGCAGAAATTGTCTGACAGCCACGGTGCAGAGTCCTGTTGCCAGACATAGGGTCTTCTAGCAGTCACCCTCTTGACTTAGGGCAGCACTACCCCCTCCAGGCACTTGATGTAGGCCTCCGTGTTGAGTCTGAAGCCATGTGGGAAGATAAATGGAGGCATAACATTGTCATCACTAGTGATCACTCCAAACACCATGATGTTGACTGGATGTTTGATTTTTATCACTCTTGGTACATGTCCTCAGATTGACACCCAGACACTCTGAAATGTTCATATTGGAACTTCTGGCATGAATGCCAAGCAGTACAACATGTTTCAAAATTTCTGGCCGAGTGAATTGCGCCATGGTGCTGTTTTTATCACAGACAGTGCCCAACTGACCCTACTTTACAGTGTAGTTGACAAAATAAAAAAACAAAACAATGCGCATGCGTGAAATTAAGAATATAAAATGTTGACAATTTACCGATTGCACCCTGTATGTATATATATATATATATATATGTATGTATATAGTAGAATATAAAGATAAAATCACATTAGTGCTTTTTATCAGCTAGTCAGTATGCAATAAAAAATTTATAAGTAATTTATGCATTAAATTAATAATTATATATATATGTACATAATTATATTAAGGGGGCAAGGGCATAAAATGACCTAACTCCAACATGCTTGAAAATGCAGAGGCACTCAGATACTACTGAAAATCTCCAAAATATATATGGATTGTTGTCGGCCAAATGTTACTCCTGATCGGAACTACATTTCCTGTGAAGCTATTTTGATAATATATCCATGTTTGTCATGAAAAGATATAAATCTGACTTATCTTTGATCTATACGTGCAAATCTGCTTTGTGCAGGTATGTATAATTATTTGTATTTATATTCCTCGTGTATTGTGTTGAAGGAAAAAAAGCCTGTTTTTATGGCTTTAATCCAGAAATTGGACCCAATTCACAATTAATGTGAAGTCTTTAGGTAAAAGAAAATACAGGAGGATCAGTTAATTATGACTTTATTCAACATATTCCATTCTCAGATTCACAAACTTATTGCAGAGGTCCTTCAGTTTTTCTAAGCCTTGTGAAAGAACTTGGAAGGTTCAGTTTTCAACCAGGCTGTTCATGATACCCTTAAAGCCAGGAACTTTTCAGCACCCCTCATATACATATGCATATATACACAGGGTGTCCCAAAATTATGGCAACCAACTTTTTTCAATTTCGCCTAAGTAAAATATTGCTATATTTCAGGTCCAAGCATTGCAACAGAATGGTAAAGGAAACACAATTATGACACTACCAAATTTATTCAATATAACCACCTCTGTTTTGAATCATAGCCTTAAGTCTAGGTGCGAATGCTTCACGTGGCACACTGCTGTTCTTGTAGGTTTGAAGCCCATTCCTGGCGCTGTTTTGCTTTCAAAGTGTTGAGCCTGAGGAATGCTTGAGATGAACCAAAAAGAAAAATCCAACGGGTTGAGATCAGGGTTTCTTGAGGGCCATATATCCTTGCCTATGAACGATGGGATGTTTTTCTGAATCCAGTGTTGTATCTGTTTGGAGCTGTGGGATGGTGCCAAGTTTTGTTGGAGGCTCCAAGGTGCACCGTGAAAGTGCTCATTCACCCATGGAAGCAGTTCAGCTTCCAGAATGTTGCTAATACTGGGTGTTAATTTTAACACCCCAGAGAACAAAAATAAGGAGAGACCTTCTAGTGGCTGTCACAGCCACCCAAACCATAACTGACTGGATTTTAATGTTGATTTATGAGTCTACCCTTGATAAAACCACATACACTCCAAAGTCAGTCAGTCTGGTGGTTTAGTGTCTGTTTGATGTCAAATTTCTTTTCAATAGTGAACCTCAGGTTGGGCAGCATATTTTCAGCAACCTGACGCAGGACAAAATGACTTCTCTCCAGTCTTATGGCCTTATAAACTTGCGTGAGCTCGTGATGGCAGATCATCTTGTAGGGGTGGGTCCGGAGATCTTCCTTCAGCACTCAATACATAGATGTTTGGCTTATTTTTGCTGTGGCAGCCAGTTTACTGATGGAATGATGAGGATTTCACTGTATCTTTTCTCTGGTACGATTGATAAGCTGGGGATCCATGCACTTCTTTTTTGGCCACGTCCAGGCTGATCAGCAGTGGAACCAGTCTCTTGAAATTTCTTGAGAATTTTCCAGACTTGTTTGGTAAATTTTAAAAGCCTTTTTTCTATAGCTGTATTATTTTTGCCTCCTTTGTGGAGGGTTATGATTGTATTTCAGTTTATAGCCATTATCTAATTTATAAATCTGAATTTATTTAGTCTGAAACAAAAAGGAGACACACTAAGCTTTTATAATGGTGTATAATTTTCATATCTTATCACATTTATTTATACTCATTAAAGCCTGAAACTACATACAATGAAATGGTGAGAAAGGATCTTTGGATGCTGGGTCTCACTGAAAAAATGACAAGCAACTGGGAGAAGTGGCAATTTGCTGTACTTGAGGAGATCCATCAAGCTAAGTAAAATCACTGCCTTCCAGGCTTATCCTTTCAGATGCCAGTGGTACGTAAAAAGCACCCAGCACACTCTGTAAAGTGGTTGGTGTTAGGAAGGGGATCCAACCACAGAAACCATGCAATAACAGATAATCAGAATCTGATCAGCTTGATGTCAAACTGTTCAACCCATGCCATCATGGAAAATGGATGTTAAATGGTGATAATGATGACACATATTGGGTGTATAATTGAAGACAAATGCTGAGATACCACACTGTGGCACTGAATGCAAAGTCATGTGGTTGGGAAGGAAGCCTCTTACCACAAAGCCATGCATGCACTTTGTCAAGTAACATTTACCAAAGTATCAATATATGTAAACTTGTATTTATAGTAGAATCAACAGCTAAGACCTGGCCTTTCATAAATAAAACAATTTGGTTCAGAGTTCACCATAACAAGGTATAGAATAGCCTAATTTGACAAAAGACTACACTTGTCATGCAAGATTGCTTGTGTCAGATGCAAAGTCATATCTAGGATTGGAAGAAATTATTTGGGACAGAACTAATTTTGATTAACTTGGAGGATGAGATAACGATCACTATGGGAATAAGGAGAGTGGGTGATTGTTAAGGACTGATGATATTAAATATCAGTTACATTAATCATAAAATTAACACACAGTACACCTAAAGTAGAATGATGAGAGCTAAGAAAATACTTATAGATGAGGTTAAGGAGAAAATACAAACATGAAATAATGATGGCAATCAATAAACAAGGTAAACTGTACAGTGATACAAACAGTGCATTAATTTCAAATATATGGTGTATATATATATATATATATATATATATATATATATATATGTATATATATATATCATCATCATTGTTTAACGTCCGTTTTCCATGCTGGCATGGGTTGGACAGTTTGACTGGGGACTGGCAAGCCAGTAGGCTGCACCAGGCTACAATCTGATTTGGCAAGGTTTCTTATTTCTTTATTGCCCCACAGGGGGCTAAACATAGAGGGGACAAACAAGGACAGACAAAGGGATTAAGTTGATTACATCGACCCCAGTGCGTAACTGGTACTTAATTTATCAACTCTGAAAGGATGAAAGGCAAAGTCGACCATGGCTGATTTTGAACTCAGAACATAACAACAGACAAAATACCACTAAGCATTTCGCCTGGCGTGCTAACGTTTCTGCCAGCTCACTCGCCTTGTAGAAACCTTGATTTGGCAACGTTTCTACAGCTGGATGCCCTTCCTAACGCCAACCACTCTGAGAGTGTAGTGGATGCTTTTTACATGCCACCAGCACAGGAGCCAGTTGGGGGGTGGGGACTGGCATCGACCACATTCGGATGATGCTACATGCAACTGGCACTGGCATCGACCCACGCTTGAATCGTGCTTATTATGTGCCACCTTATTATATATTTAATTAGAGGATATGTTAACATCATGAAGAGATGGTTTCATCCAAGGAAATACTGGTTCAATACCTAGTATTTTATGGGAATGTATTTCCTTAAAATAATTGGTGTATATAAAAACATATAGTTTATATCCATAGAAGAAAAAGAAATGGAGATTAGGAAGTTAATAATTGTTAATATATAGGTACTTCCTAACTACATGGTTCATATATAGCTTGCTTCCTAACTACATGGTTCTGGGTTCAGTCCCACTGTGTGACACCTTGAGCAAGTGTCTTTTACAACAGCCTTGGGCCAACCAAAGACTTGTTTGTGGATTTGGTAGACAGAAACAGAAAGAAGCTTGTTATATATATGTGTGTTTGTGTTTGTCCCCTGCTACTGCGTGACAATCAGTGTTGGTGTGTTTATGTCCCTGTAACTTAGTACTTCAGCAAATGAGACCAATAGAGTAAATACCAAGCTTATAAAAGATGATAAGACTGATGTTTAATTAGTAATTAACAGATTTTATATAGCAAGATGAAATTGAGGAAAACACTATTGAATTTAAGCTCCACAACAGGCATGGCTGTATACTTAATAAGTTTGCTTCCCAACCACGTTTTTGTGTTCAGTCCTACTGCATTACATCTTGGGTAAGCGTCTTCATAGAAGACGCTTACCCAAGATGTAAAACCTGTCATACGTGTTGAGTATCCCTGTCTTGACAGCGTATGATAGTTGTAAATGAGTGTCACTGTCATACAAACAGTATCATTTGCTTCCATTATTCTGTGCAAATATATCTTTGTAGGAGAAATACTGCCTTGCTTGGAAACAGGTAATGATTTTGTAACAAGAAGGACATAGAAAATCTACCTCAGTTAATGGTTTGGCCGATGACAGCATGGGAACATGGACATTAAAAATAATGATGGTGATGATGTTTCTGAATGTTTTACTTAGATTTTCTATAAACAATCAAAAAGTTGCTTTAAATGTTTGAAGGTTACTTTTAAGATTTCATAAAATTCAAGAGTTGAATCTAGCCATGTGAATATGTTGGAGATTAAATTTTCTCTTTAACGAAGGGTTGTTACTGACTCTCTTCATAACTTAAGATTTGATTAGGTACTTATTTTACTAATTTATTTATTATTTACATGAATGTATATTTTAAGGATTAAAGCAAAGAGGCAGCAAAATGAATAGGTATAAGAATATTTGAGTAAATCCTTCAAGAAATCATATTTATACCAAACATGATATAAACCAATGTAAGTACCTAACACAAAATTCTTGCAAATACCCAGTCACACCAATTTCAACCTGCATATTTAGACCTCACTAACAGCCAAGTTCTCTTAATAATCTACAACTTTAATGAAGAGATATACATAAAACAAATTTAAACTTACCTGGATTAAATTTAGGTTTCTCTTGCTTCTGTTTCTTTTTCTTCTCTCTCTTTCTCTTTTTAGATTTGTGTTGTGTAGGATCATAATCTGCATCCATCTGAAAAGTAGGCAATAGATTCTTACACACACTGACTTTAATTATCTGGCAGATATTGATGATCTAAGATCACTGCTCCTCCTACACAATTATTGTTACATTGATTACATAATACTGAATTTGTGATTAGTCTTTATCCAGACTGACACTCAGATTCTCAGAGTTGCTAGTGTGCAAATTTGTAGCTTTAAACATCAGTCTTATCTCGCTGACATACTACGACGAAATCTCCAAGATGCAGATAAGATAGAGATTTTTATTTATTTACGGCCTCAAACATCTCATACCTTCGTGCTTTAGTTTGCCCTCTATTATTTATCTTGTTTCTCTCCATGAAATTCAATTGAATTCAGTTGTTGTCTTAAATTCATACTTATTCATTTTCTAAGCTTCCTAAATTCATTGCTCTTTTAAAAATTACGATTTATGCATTGTTGTCTCTCAAATATTTAAAATCTACAATTAAGAGCCCTATCTACTCGCTGGCGGTACCTACCCACCCCTACCCATTTTCCTTTATTCAAAAATTCTTATCGCTCCTTAAAATTATGGCTTTTAAGTGTTGAT
>NC_068999.1:26108026-26109413 GCF_001194135.2 Octopus bimaculoides | reverse complement strand
TGTGCGGGTGGCACATAAAAGACACCATTTCGAGCGTGGCCGTTTTCGTGCGGGTGACACGTAAAAGCACCCACTACACTCTCTGAGTGGTTGGCGTTAGGAAGGGCATCCAGCTGTAGAAACTCTGCCAAATCAGACTGGAGCCTGGTGTTGCCATCCGGTTTCACCAGTCCTCAGTCAAATCGTCCAACCCATGCTAGCATGGAAAGCGGACGTTAAACAATGATGATGATGATGAAGCTGACCTCCATTTGTCTGTCCGTGACAACATCTGTGTAGAGAGAGGGAAGAAGGTGGGAGGAGATAAATATGTTGTCACCTTAGTAACTAAAACGTTTTGATTAAAAACAGGAATTTTAAGAGCAAGTCTGTCAACAAAATACAACACACACTTTATTACGATTGCAAGAACCAGCTTAAAAAGTCAAAAGTTTAAAATAAAGTTCCCTTGAACATTTAAAACTAATCTTCAGATATGTGTACCCTCTTAAGAAGTAAGGTTTCACATCAATTTGGTTCACTGCTGTGATATACCCTCCCTCTATTTTCTCTACTACAATAACAATAGGATTTGATCCATGAACTTGCTAACCGCATGCCACCCCGATCAATTTGATGCTACTGCCTCTCCTTCTTCTGTCCTAATCTTGATCTCAAACAAAATATTTTGCTTAATCCTTCACCAAAACTGCATATCTAACTTAACATAGATATACAGTAGAAACCTACAATGTCTTGAGAAAACATCTCATATAGATGTATAGAGCTAAAAAGCAAAGAAGTGATCAATATGTTTTGCTTTCTGCTTAAATTTCATCCATGCCCAAAAGCTACTAACAAAGAAAGAAGGATTCAAATTGATTAATTACATTAAACTTAATTCAAGATAAGACTTCTCTCCAGGTTAATTAACAAATATACCAAAACTGAACGCTTCATAACACACCTAACTATGTCATAATGAACTCTGAAACAGCAAAGATAAACTACAATTAACTGCTTAGTTCATCCTTGTTGTTGTCATAATTGCCATCATTATCATTATTTTACATTTGGTTTTTCTTTGCTCACATGTTATGGTTTGCCACTTTTTGCAGTCTGTACCAGTTCATTCTTTTCTCTTGCACACTAACATTAATTACACACCAAGAAGTGAATGTTTTTTTAACCAACATAACACACACATCAGTTGCCATAAGGCAAGGCAGCAAACTGGCAGAAATGTTAGCATGCTGGGCAAAATGCTTAGCGGTATTTCATCTGCCTTTATGTTCTGAGTTCAAATTCCACCAAGGTCGACTTTGCCTTTCATCCTTTCGAGGTTGATAAATTAAGCACCAGTTGCATACTGGGATGCTGGGTTTGATCTAATTGACTGCCCCCCCCC
>NC_068999.1:26094877-26107859 GCF_001194135.2 Octopus bimaculoides | reverse complement strand
GCCTTTATGTTCTGAGTTCAAATTCCACCAAGGTCGACTTTGCCTTTCATCCTTTTGGGGTCAATAAATTAAGTACCAGTTGCGTACTGGGTTGATCTAATCAACTGGCCCCCTCCCCAAAAATTTTGGGCCTTGTGCCTAGAGTAGAAAAGGATATTTTAGCTGTCGCAAAGTGATTTGAGTTTAAGAGTTCAATACTATCTGTGTAGAAGTGATTTTGTATAGTCTATTAAAGTTACTCACAGTAAATAAACCAAGTGGCAAATAGTTGTAATTCAAACAAGGTCATCAAATATTAACTGTTAGGAAAATTATAAAGAAAGAAAATTAAAATAAGCATACATTAAAATCAGGGTCTTCAAAATGTAAATTGTCCGTCTGGTAGCTACATCCTGGTTCTTCATTTATGTCACCATTGTTGTCAACTGAAAAATAATATTAAAATCATCAAGTTTTAGAATGAATCAGTAACAAAGCTCTAAGTTATCTTTTCTCTTTTAGTTGTTTCAGTCATTTGACCACAACCATGCTGGGGGCACCACCTTGAAGGATTTTAATTGAACAAATTGGCACTAAGACTTGTCTTTTTAAACCTAGTACTCTTTTATCAGTCACTTCTGCTGAATGTCATGGGAATGTAAACACACCAACACCAGTTGTCAAGTGGTGGTAAGGGACCAAACACAGACACAATGACATGCGTGCACACACACAGATATGACAGGCTTCTTTCAGTTGCTGTGTACCAAATCCACTCACAAGACTTTGGTCAGCCTGAGGCTATAATAGAAGACACTTACCAAAGGTGTCACACAATATGACTGAACCTGGAACCATGTAGTTGAGAAGCAAGCTTCTTACCACACAACCACACATGTGCCAGGACTCTTATCAGCCTGCTCAACTTTGTGACCCAGCAACACTAGTCACACTGTTTCAGAATATTTGTGTCTAGTCTATAATGAGGGTGCTATATATACAATAAGGTAGCTTTAATAGGATTATAACATTTCAGAAAGATTCCTTCATTCTATTTTTTAGGAGTTAAGCTTTATTGCTTAATGGCCATTGATAGTAGCAGCAGAATTAGTTACTGCTGTGTAGCCCTTGGCCAGCTCTGAGTTGCTTACAGCATATAGGTAGTTAGCCAAATGATCCTACAGATCTACTGTTTCAGATATATGATGCCTTCACTACCTAGCTGAGTAATACATTACAATAGGCAGTGATGAATATATAGTGCAACAATCTAAAATAGTTGTATTGTCTCCACTGTCCATCTATTTCTGTATGCCTGTTGTTGTTGTTGTTTAGCCCCAGGTCAATGCTGACCAACAGGAGCTTTCAAGCCAGGGGACTGCACTAAGCCCCAATGTCAGTTTTGGCATGGTTTTTACAGCTGGATGCCCTTCCTACACCAAACATGTTAGGGATACATAGCACTTCATTAGCTCATGTTCTCTTTTTAACTCTTTAGTGTTCAGATTACTCTGTTAAATGTAATACTTTTTCACTCAAATTGTTTTGAATTAATCATGCATTATGTTATAGCTTCGAGGTTTCAATGATGTGACTGTTTATGTTTAGAATGTCAATGGAGGTTAGGTGTGAGAGGCTAGATATCACCAGTTTGAATTTAAAACATGTAGAATATATTGGGGCGGATATGGCCGGTTTAAACACTAAAGGGTTAAAGACCATAGGGTGTGATTTGTGGGAGAGATTTGGCTACTATTCCTTCTTTTTAGCAGGTCAAGTGACCACATGTAGGTGCCCTCATTGGTTTGTCTTTAACAGATTGTTCTAGATTCTTGGGGGGGGGGGCACAGCATAAGCCATAGTACAGGAATGTTGTTTGAACAAAGAATTCACATTACATGTTGATTAAGATGCAGTAGTTAACCACTGATCAATGGAGCAAATGAATGTTGAACTGGAGATAATACTGATCATCATGAAAACTAAATGAAGGTCCCCCCCTCTACCCAACTCAACTTTCTGCTATCAGTAGAAATGAAATGACTGAGTGAATACACGAATTGGACTATTAACTTGCAGATTGTCAGTTCAAATTAGTTACTGATATTTTGTTAAATTTCAGGCCAGAATATATTTTACACTGCTTCACTTTATACAATTTTAAAGAAGGACTATTAGATTATATGAAAAATTTTCAACACACCACTATATTCATCTTCCCAGTCATCATCAGAAAACACAGGTTTTTCAGTATCTTCAACACCTTTTGAATAGTAGTTTTCACCAAATGCACCCTGTCAAATTGAATGCAGAAAATCAGATGTACTTGAATGATAAAGCTAGAAAAATTTTAGATCTAAATTCAGTATCATTTTAACTTCATTTTGTCGTTATTTATCTCTGCCAGATAATTAATTCCTCTTATTCTAAAACAAAACAGTTTATCTGTTAGTATCCTGATTATGCATCAGACTTTGTTTCTAGCCTGTAGTGTATGATACATATTGAAACTGGATGTGTCAAACATTTTAAATTTATAAACGTAAAATCAACTTGAACTATTCATTTTTAAGCAAATGTTAATGGTATTTTTAAAGTAAAGAAAATGTGAATTAGACACAAAAAGTATTGAAGCATATTATTAACAACTCTAGATATACATATCTATCATTAATAACATAAGAAAAGTCTTAATACAAACCCATCTCTCTAAGTTCTACAGGTTTTAAGGTTTATATATATATATATATATAAAGTAAAAAAAGAAAACAAAGAAAAACTCAACACAATGAAGTTTCCACTTCAAGCTTCCCATTCAATCACTTTTTTTTTTACCTTCTCTATGATGGCAATTAGTTCTAGGCAAGCCAAATGTGTCATCCTGTTTCAGTTCTCTTGACACTAATGCCTCTGTAGTGACTATCTTATGTTAAGATGTATCTTCTTTAACTAGACAATTGACTATTTTACTAACATGCATCCTGGTTTCAAAACAGGTACACCAAGCCCTTGCATGTCCTAAGAAATAACCAAAAGATCATCTACCCATAAAACATTGCCTACAAAAACTGTCCAATCCATGCCAGTAGAGAAAAGCAAACATAAAATATTGAATACTCCCTGGCATTCTTATAGAGAAGAACCTGGTTTTGCTGATCTTCAAATACATAGATGGGTATATATCCTGAAATACATACATATTCTAAACCAAATCATCAGTGCTCACTTTATTGGTCTTCTCACCAGTTATCTATCTTGATTTATTTGAGTTAGGCATGTGTATCTGTTATTTCCCACAACTATCAAAACACATATACCTTTAATAAATTGCAATACAGTTTCTTTACGGTCATTATCAGACATCCCTGTAGTATAAAATGTCAGTTTCATTATGTATACCACATGCTATTTATGGATGCTTTGCAGTTTGCAGCCTACACAGCAACAATATAACAATCCACATATTTTAGCACTGAACCGGAAGTTTATTGTCTATGGTAACTTTGTGCCACTTGAATTAAACAGATTCCTACACATTAAATAACTACAAATATTTTTGTGGAGAATAGAAAATATATTCCAAACTAGATTTTCTAAGCTTTTAAAATATAATGGCATAAATGTTACTACTCCCATTTACTTCTAAAAACATTTCAATGTCGTTCAGGAGGCTACAAAACAAAATTATATGCTATATAAATAGTCATAAACTATTGGGTCATCCCATGAATAATGCGTTTTTTTTATACTTCTTTTATTTTTCAAAATTAAGATAAACAAAGTTCTTTTTTAATCTAAAATATACTCTCCTTTGGGGATGGTCATTTTTTTTTTTTTGCCAAATTGATAACTGTAATACTCTCCTTCATTTTCTACAATGCTCATCCACCTATCTGGTAGACTTGCAAGGCCCCTCTTCCAAAATTCACTTGTCCATGACAAAAAATACTCCTCCAGTACCGTTCTGACTTCATCTACAGAATTCATATTTTTTCCGTCCAAATGATTTTGAAGACTGCGGAATAAATGATAATCAGATGGAGCAATGTCTGGCGAATATGGTGGGTGGGTCATCGTTTCCCATTCAAACTGTTCCAGCCTTTGGAATGTCATCCTCGCTTTTGTCTTGAAACCAAAGATGATTATTTTTCTTCTGGCGCAGGTGTTGATGAATGGTTGAATGACCAAATAGAAGCTTCTCTTCTAGTTCTTCAACAGTTATGATGGGATTTTGTTCCACCAGGGTTTGCAGGATGGGTGCTTCTTTAGAAGCATCCCTCTCCAAGAAAATGATGCCTAATTTCTAAAAAAATTATGAAAATGAGAAATATATCTAAAATAAATGAAGTATGCAAAAAATTAGGAAGATTCATCTATTTTAAAATATTTTATATTAAAAAATAAAACAAATGGAAAACGGGCACTCGCGAATATAAACATGTCGGACAATACAAGAGGCGGTAACTTACTTTTACCAGTCAGATATTATTAATGATACAAGGAGCCCGACAATATCATTTGCGAATTGTAAGAAGGCTGTTTCACAATCTTTTTCTTAAAAGTCAGTTTATAACTAATATATGGGAGAATATACAAATAATAACAACAGACGAGGACAGGTGGTGTAAATAACAAAAGGATATATTAGTATGATGCTCGGGAATACGGAAAGTCTTTGACGTTTTGAGCTACGCTCTTCAACAGAAAGAATACGGAGACAAGGAGAAAAACACGGAGAAAAAAAATTGAATAGTGTTCAGTCAACGGTCAATCATTATAACTAATATACACTATTATGTCAAATATTTTGTGTCTGAATGGGAAATTTTTAATGCTTTGACCTTATTTCGTCTCGGAAGAGATTTGGGAACAACGGAAAAGGCCATTGACTGGTGTAGAAAATTTGGATTACTATCAAGACAAGAAATTTGTTGAGGAGAGCCTTAACTTGCATACATCTTACAAATATTTACTCTATTGTTTTATAATTATTTCTGTTGTATATCATGTCAGAAAATGGGTGAAGGTAAAGCAAGTGCACACCACCTAACCCTAAAACTAAAACTAACCAAGAATTTGCAAACATTATTGACAGGCCCCTCGTATCATTTACTGCCCCTGGTATCACCTGACATATTTGTTTATATTCGTGAGTGCCCGTTTTCCATGTTTTATTTTTTAGTATAAAATATTTAAAAATAGATGAATCTTCCTAATTTTTTGCATACTTCATTTATTTTGGATATATTTCCCATTTTCGTAATTTTTTTTAGAAATTAGGATCATTTTCTTGGAGAGGTGCGCTTCTAAAGAAGTGCTGCAGGATGTCCCCGTCAAGCTCTACAGATCTTCCAGGACAAGGCTTATCATCTAGGCTGTAGCTTCCGGCTCCAAGTTTCTGGAACCACTGTTGACACTGGCTTATGCTTATTGTCCGATTCCCATATACTGCATTAATATTTCTCACACTTTGTGTTGCGTTGTTGTCTTTATTGAACTCATAAAGCAAAATATGCTGAATATGATCCTTTGTCACTTCCATTATAGCTTTGAAAAAAATAACTGTTAAAATCGAACTGCACTCTTCAAAACTTGCACTAAGAATAAGGACAAGGTAAATTACTACCTGCTTTTATAGCAAGTTGATGCAGGTAGTTTATCCTGTCCCCTTCTGACTTTTAGCTCATACAATTGAAATAACTGCATTATTTATGAGATGACCTAATACATATAAAAAAACAGAATTATTCTGTTTTTGTTACTATTTTTTGGGATGTGGGCAGTCAAGAATGATTCAAACCTTGCCAATGCACTGTGATCATGACTTCAATCTAAGCAGGTACTATAGGTGGTATATTAATTTACTAGTGTAAGCAGCAATACTATAGAGTTTATAAGTGTTTCTTTGATTTGCAGAGCACCATGTCCAATCAAAAGGAAAATGTATCTTATCCGCTTAATGCCATGATAAATACTGGTTTTAAGATCCTTGTGATTCAGAACAGCTTTTTTGAGGAGTTTTTTTGCATTTCTGCTGGGGAAATTTTATAGTTTATAACTCAATTGTCCGAACTGGCAGTAGAGACACTATCATCATATATGGATGGTATTAACAGTACTGATTAATTTTTGTCAGAGCCAAGTACTGGCTCTAATATGGACCCATGAGATTCACAAAAGAATTTGTTTTTTCAATAACTGAATAAACCAAATGAGGCAGCATTCTTCACAATTCTCTCAAAGCTTTCCTAAGTTCAATAGTGTATCAAACGTTATTCAATTTCATCATTAAATTACCTTCATTAGTTGGTCGTGCTGCTCCGGATCAAAATCTTCATCCCAATCTAAGCCTTTAGCTCCTAAACTATCATTACCAGACACTTCTTTCAGTTTGGCAATTTTTTCAAGAATTTCTTTCCTTTTTTGTTTCTTCAACCTCTTCAGCTTTTCTTGCTTTATTTCCTTCTCCTAAAATAAAAATTTAAGAAAATAAAACACAAACATACACATAGAAGGACTTCAAGATAAGTTCAAAGTTAATAATATTAATTGAAGCATTTTCTAGATAAATAATAACATTTTGACAACAACAACAATTACAAATTTTGGCACAAGGCCAGCAATTTTCAAGGGGAGGGGTTAGTTGATTACACTGAATCTCCTATCTGACTGATGCTTTATTTTATTGACCTTGAAAGAGTGAAAGGCATTTGAACTCTGAATGTAAAGTTGGAAGAAATACCACTAAGCACTGCATCTGAAAGCTAACAATTCTTTCTACTCTAGGCACAAGGCCTGAAATTTTTGGAGAGGGGGCCAGTCGATTAGATCGACCCCAGTACACAACTGGTACTTAATTTATCAACCCTGAAAGGATGAAAGGCAAAGTCGACCCTGGCGGAATTTCAACTCAGAACGTAAAGACAGACGAAATACTGCTAAGCATTTTGCCTGACATGCTAACATTTCTGCCAGCTTGTAACTGCTATTGTTGCACTCTACTGGTGCTGCTGCTGTGACAACAACAACAACACTATTACTGTAACTAGGAAAGCTTATGTCCCCAGTTCTGCAACAACTATTAATAATCAAAATAAAGTCTATCTCTTTGTGATCTTTTCTCCAATTGTAACCAGACAAGTTATCAAGGAATTGGTCTACTAAATGGTGGGTCATTGGTTCATATCTTTGCCGTTGTAGCTTCTGTACTGTGTCTCTGGCTCAGAAAGTTCATTCTGAATTAATTCTGAATTGGTAGTGTAGATATATATCACGGAAGGTAGAATGGGGCAGTACATGAAGTTGAAAATAGGTAGCAAAGGAGAGTACAATCATTTCTTCACAATAATAAACAAAGGCTCAGTCCCTGAAGTTGTAAACAGGTATTGTGGGAGGATAATACGATCATTCCCAATCAGTAACCATCAATGAGAAGGGCATAGTTAGGGTTAGGGTTTTGCTTTGGTGTTGGAGATAGCAACAGTAAGATGTGCTTTATCTGCAGGATTGCCATGACTCAGTGCTGATATGAGGACAGCCATGTACTGGATAGTCTGTATATTCTAACACTGAAGCAAATTTTTTGGTGCTGTTTAACACAAAATTCAAATATGAAAAATGAGTAGAAGTTTGACAGTAAAGAGAAAATTATATTTCATTGATAGGAAAAAGAAAACTCATAAAGGCACTTAATTTTTTCAATATTTAAAAAAAAAAATCTCAGCTCAATGATATTTTCTCCAATTTTGGTAATTAGATGCAAGATTTACATATTAACATATCAGGTAATATTTTTATGGTTATTTGTGACTGACTATCATGTAATCATATCTACAAATATATCTGTCATATGTTAGCCAATTTAGCCACAATATTTATAGCTGGAAATTCATTGTTGGTCTATGTTTGGTTATGTGAATATATTTTACACCTTGATAGAAGAAATGATTACAACAAAATGCGTTTTCAGACAAATTGAAATATTTACAATGAAATTTCAATTTATCTTTGCTGCATCATAAAGACAGTATCTTAATTACTCAGTTTCTGCAACATGACAACAATGACAGTTACATTAATATTAACGATAATGATAGTTGCTATGAGAATCATCATCATCATTGTCGTTTAACGTCCGCTTTCCATGCTAGCATGGGTTGGACAATTTGACTGAGGACTGGTGAAACCAGATGGCTACACCAGGCTCCAATCTGATTTGGCAGAGTTTCTACAGCTGGATGCCCTTCCTAACGCCAACCACTCCGAGAGTGTAGGAACAATGACAATAATTAATGATAGAAGCAGTTGATGATAATAACAACAGAATACCTTTTTCTTTCTCTCCAAGGTTGCTTTTCGTTTCTCAGCTCTTGCATTGTTTCCTATTCGCACAGAATCAAGTATCTTTCTTGGATGACATTTTATCTGATAGTGAGACAGAAAAAAACAGCATTATATCTCAAGATGACATTACTAATGTTAATACTAGACATCTGCTAAATGGACTAAGTAAATCACTGATGAGAAAATGATAAATATTGATGTTAAGTTATTTAGAAGTGAGCCAGTGTTTATCTTACAGCAATGAACTTCTTTATTTCATTATGGAAAGCAGGAATTAGGACCATGATGTCTAAAGATTGAAGACTTAACTTGTTTTCTCTACAGTTTAAAAGAAGTTCTTCCAATTCCACAAGGAATGTTTGGTATGGAGCCATGTAATACTGTTAGAGGCTTTCTATCATCTTTGAAGACTTTTTCTACCAACCTTTCTTTAACCTGTGTGACTGTAAATAGCACTCCTACAAATAAAGCCACATTTGCTGTTTTTGTTTTGCCTGTAAACTACATAGAAAACACCTCAGGATCCTGAGGTCAGTTTTCACTACTTCATTGCATGTTTTCCTCTTCTGTAACTTCCAGTCACATTAAGTGAATGACACTTTTTTTTATACAGCTGTCCTCATCCATGTGCATCACCTGTCCACACCAGCACACTCTTCTTTCTTGAACATAACATCTGTACTCAGTTTTTCACTCAACGCCTTTGTACTAACTTTTCCATGCACACTCTCATTGCACATCCAACAGCATGTTCACTTCATTTCCTTCCAGTCTTTGCAAGTCCTCTGCATTCAAGGCCCATATCTTGCGACCACACAACACTGCAGTTCAAACACAGGCATCATACAATCTGCCCTTAACTCTCAGGGAAAAAAATCTTGGCTGTCAACAGTAGTAGTAGCTCCTTGAAGTTCCTTCAACCAGTTCTTACTCTAGCAACTATACTTTCAGAGCAACCACCACCCTTACTAATTTCATCTCCTAGGTAACAAAAGTCAACAACTACTTCTAATGACCTATCTGGACATTACAGTGACCCAATTTAAGGTGTGCTCATATGGGAATTTCTTCCCTAATTCCCCTATAGATTCAGCTTTGAGGACTAGATCATCAGCATTTTGAAGTTCTTATGGACAGCCAGTTAGAAAAACTATTTGAGCAATAAGGTCTCAATTTATCAGAAATGAAAGCTGTTATATATCAGCAATCATTCATGCATTTGAATGTTAATTTTCATACTACTGACTCTGTGATCAGAGTTTATTGGGTTACACAACAGTAGCAGAATAATTGCAAGGAATATTAATGTCATTTACTATTTGTTACAGTTGTGGTCCCTGTGTAAGAATGGAGATCTCTCCAAGAAATATAAAAACTGGTACAAGGCTTGTTTGTGGGTATGGCACAGTAAAATGCTGCTAAGAAAAGACAATTCCTCCATGTTGGCTGCTGGAGGAAAGATTAGCACCTTGCTGCAGAAACGTTGGCAAAACAACAAAAAACATGCCTTTCTAAACCAAGAGCCCCTCTGCCTCAGTAACTGATGATATCCTCTAGTCAAAATTCCTTGAGGAAAGCTAAAGGACTGAAGTGTTTTCCTACCTCAAGAATAGGCACCTGAAATGTACACACTATGTAAAACCTCAGAGTAAGAGAATGGTAGGAAAGTCAAGAACTATATGGAAATGAGAACTGGAGGTAGAAATAAAGATGGAAAAAAACTGGGAGCTCTTAGAAAGATTTGCAATGTACAAGGGGCCTTGGATATTCTATTTGTTTCAGTCATTTGACTGTGGCCATGCTGGAGCATGTTTTAATCAAACAAATCAACTCCAGGACTAATTTTTTAAAGCCTGGTACTTCCCAAGGCTATAGTAGAAGACATTTGCAGTAGGACTGAAATTGGAACCATGTGGTTGGGAAGCAAGCTTCTTACCACACAGCCATGTGATTTCATATATGCTACACAGGGAGCTGAAATGCAAAGACATTACACAAGTGTGATAGGAAAGATTGCATTCTATAAATCAACAAAGAAATATTGACTTTTATTAGAAAAAATATGTATAAAATAAAGAAACAGCGAAAGAAAATTAAGAAGTTGTGTTTAAATATATCAATAGTAAAAAAGACCTATAGTAACTTACAAACTTTCTGTCTGGCTCTTCAAACCGAAAATTATATTCTCTTTCAAAATTATCTTGTTTGGTGATTACTTCTTCATCTTCTGAAAACTCCTCATCTTTGATAATATCTTTATATGAAGGGATTCTATAAAATAAAGAGAAATCCCTACATAAATCAACATGCCATTGGCTGCTTTTCTTTCAAGCTTCATACAGTACACATGCAAAGCTCACATCTTGCTCATTATTTGTTCTAATACCTTAAGACAATATCTTAGCAATAATACCTTACTAATTGACTAACTCACGTGTGTAGACCTTTTTGAATTTCTTTTAAATGAACTGAGAGAAAAACTGGATGCTCTTCCTGATGACAATCTTTTCCTGTTTTACAAGTAAGAGAACTTTTATTCCACTACTTTGAGAGAGCAGACCTGCAATTCCTAAAGACAACAATGTTGTCTTTAGGAATGTAAACATGGTGATATTGTTTCTTGTTCAGACAAGCTCATGCAAGAAGTAGAAACAAGAACTTTCAGTTTGCGAAGACCTGTTGGGGCAAGCGAAAGCGAAATCGTCATGGCACCTGTGCCCAGTGTCGCCTTTCTGGCACTTGTGCCTGCGGCATGTGTAAGGACTTTCGAGTGAGATTGTTGCCAGTGCCCCTGGACTGGCCCTTGTGCAGGTGGCACATAAAATACACCATTTTGAGCGCCAGTACCGCCTGACTGGCCTTCGTGCCGGTGACACGTAAAAGCACCCACTACACTCTCAGAGTGGTTGGCGTTAGGAAGGGCATCCAGCTGTAGAAACTCTGCCAAATCAGATTGGAGCCTGGTGTAGCCATCTGGTTCACCAATCCTCAGTCAAATCATCCAGCCCATGCTAGCATGGAAAGCAGACGTTAAACGATGATGATGATGATGTGTGTATGTAGGCGAGTGTACATGCACACATGCATGCATGTATGAAGTATTACTAAGTAGTAAAACAGACAGGACCCAGCTATCATGCTCAATACCAGCCATACTCAATTTAAGACAAGACTGGATCTCATCAAGAACAATACTGGAGGAGATGTAATATCAAAGATACAGAAAATAGTTCATGTTTCCCAAGATTGTTTTGTCAAGCTGAATTAATAACTCTGGTCAGTTTGGTAGATGATCTAAGCCTTCCTGGAGTTAATGGTTAGTCCAAGTCTTCTGTATATATGGTCGAAAATGGTCAAATGGTTATCAGTGAAGTATTTATAGATGTCCTGGTTTTGAATTTAACATGAACAAAATTGAATGGTCCATCTTTTCTGTAGACAATTTTGATTCTTGTACACACACACACACACATAAAACTTATTTGATTGATTGAGCATTTTAGTTTATAAAAACAAAAAAATGCTGGTGTGCTTATGCCCCCATAACTTAGCAATTCGACAAAAGACACCAATAGAATAAGTACTAGGCTTACAAAGAATAAGTCCTGCAGCTGATTTGTTCAACTAAAGGCGGTGCTTCAGCATGGCCGCAGTCAAATGACTGAAACAAATAAAAGAATAAAAAAATGAGTTGGTATACTCACGAATTATTTGCTTTGTAACCTTTGTTAAGGATGTAATCGCGAAGAAAGACTTCTCCTTCATCAAGATCAGATTTTGACCAAAAGTCTTTCAGGACAGACTGAAAAATGAAACAAAACATGATAGACTCATTTTCAATGCCTTCAAGCTGCAAGTCATCCCAAAATCTCATTCTTATTTTCATCAAGAATATGATAAAGACTATCATTGTTCAAATGTTGGGATGTTCTATGTTAGAAAAGAGTGGATTATTCTGCTCAACCATATTTTTAAAAAATTGTTAAGGCCAGACAGTTCTTAGCAATGGTGTGAGCTTGTATCAGAGTAATAAATCTGTAGCCTGTGATCGAGCCTCTTCATTCTGATGAGTGAAGGGTACTGGTGCCTGAGGTGGCTGTTCAGGCTAAGGGTGGTATAGAAGAGTGGGGGTGGGGGGAGTGACATTTACTGTAGGGGAGAGTTGGTGGGGGATGAGGAAGTGCAAGTCATTATGGTAAAGAAGTTTGCTCCCCAACTATACAATTTCAGACTCAGTTCCACTGCACGGCACCTCATTTAGTTCAACAGTAATGTCCCGCAAAGTGTAAGCACCTTTCTCCTATAGGATCTTTCTGATTTGGCGGGTGCCACTTGTTTTCTTAACGAAACACTTTCAAACTTGGGACACTAGTAGAATGTGTCATATAAAACATCTTTTACTCTTAGTGTTATTGAGAAAATTTTATCTTTTTAAAGTTATTTCGTGTTAAAAATTGTCATATTTCGGTGAAAACAATTACTGCTATGGATTGTCAACAAAACGTTGTGCAGTGTAATGGGATCTTTTCCCTTGAATAAAATTAGTGCTGTTGTTTGTCAACAACAACTATTGATGGTACTGTTATTTATGACATCGTTCGTGCGTTTGTACTGGTTTTAGGGTTAGAGTTAGGGTTATGAGTATTTTTGCCATAACCCA
>NC_068999.1:26089336-26094816 GCF_001194135.2 Octopus bimaculoides | reverse complement strand
GATGTCATAAATAATAGTACTGCCGATAGTTGTTGTTGACAAACAACGGCACTAATTTTATTCAAGGGAAAAGATCCCATTACACCGTACAACGTTTTGTTGACAATCCATAGCAGTAATTGTTTTCACCTCAATAGACGTCAGTGATTGGTTGAAATTACCGAAATATGACAATTTTTTTACATGAAATAACTTCGAATACAACATTTTTTATCTGTTCTATAACACAAAATATACAAGTATATGAAGTTTGAAAGTGTTTCAGTAGAAAACACACTAAATAAAACATAAATAAAAAGTGGCGCCCGCCAAATCAGAAAGATCCTTCCTATAATGTTGGAAACAGGCAGGAAATCTCCATACAGCTGTTTCTTGCTAGGATGAGTTCTCCAAGATATATTTAAGACTGCTCTAAACATTTGGGTGTATGTTCCATCTGGCTTGGATTCCAGTTTTTTTTAGTAAACATCCGGGCTGTTGCTTCATATAAAAGGACCAACTTTGCTGTTGTACAGAAAAAATACCTCTTAAAAGGTTGTCTGACAGAATTGATTTCTAGACAACATCCAGTTTGTTAAGGACCAACCATACTTTGGTTGTCCAAGTTTTCCCATCCTTTTCAGTTGAGGCTATCTTAGAACCGAGGTATGTGAAATCATCAACTTGATTGATAGGATCTCCGCTGATGTTGGTGATGGATCCTTGTTTATTGTGAGCAATGAATTTAGTTTTACTATGATTAACAAGCAGTCCAACATCATGTGCAACTAATTCTATACTATGAAGAAATTCGGTGGAGTTTGTAATGTGTCAGAGAGCAAATGCTTAATCATCAGCATAGTCTACACCAGTTATTTCAACCTGGATGTGGAACTGAGGCTGTTTAGATTGTCGAGTGATGTTCTGAGGACAAAATCGAGAGTGACTACAAAGAGAAAAGGTGCCAATGTGCTTCATTGGAATACTCTGGCTCTGATATCAAAGAAATTTATATCTTCATCTGTGGATCTTACCACTGATTTGGTGTTGTCACATAGCATCATAATTGCTGCTGCTGTTTTCTCAAGGATACCATAAGCTAACAGTATTTTTTTCCATTTTACCATGGTGGATAGAGTCAAAAGCTTTTGAGAAGTCAACAAACAGTAATACCACTTCAAAATTTCAATTGAAAGCCATTCCAAGGAGGAAGAGTCTATAATTCTAGTGTTATAAATTTTGTGCACAAAATGAAGAAATAAAACTCTTCCCCGAACTCCCACTTATCTCAGTCAACATAATCTATGCAGATTACTTACCAGTTCATGACTAATCTTCTTACTTTTCTTTAGCTTACTTGTTTTTCCTTTCAAAAATGATCGATAGTCTTCTTCCTTTTCCTGTAGCAAATAAAGATCATTAGAATGTTAAGTATGACCATACCACATACACACTGTATATCACTGTTGTAGAACTTTCTAACTCCTGCTAGCATTACAAAGAATATATAAATGCACATGAAAATTTTGAAGTTAACTCACAGATTCTGTATTTTCACCTGATTTCTTTAGAAGAATATCTTCTTCATCTGGTATGGAGGAAGCTGCTTCGTGGAATCTATGAACAACAAGGAATTAAAGAATGTAAACAACTATTTTACCTTTATAATGTATTGTATAACAAAATGAAGCTGAAGGTTTTTAAAACTAATTATAACTATGAGTAAACCTGTGCTGTTAAATATTATGCCATTTTAAAAGAAATTACATACATTCTCTATATTTAATATGGACTTGTGAGAATAAGGAAATTTTTATTGAAAATACTTCAAGAACGTGGATCCAAAGAGACTGTACATTTTAATCACTATTAATCACTATAAGTAGTTGAACTGGTGGATGTCTTTGTTATTTCTACCACTGAACAACATGATATAAAATTTCTGTAAACAATAAATACAGTTTAGATGGAAGAAAAGAAATGTGTGTGTGTGTATAATTTAGTTAGAGGATATGTTAACCTTGTGAAGGGATGGTTGCAGCCAAGGAAATACTGGTTCAATACCTAGTATTTTGGGGGAATGAAATTCCCTTAAAACAATAGGTATATATTAAGCATATAGTTTATATCCATTTAAAAGAAGAAAAGAAAATGGAGATAAGTAAATTAATAATTGTTTATTATTAACAAATTGGTTATCTTTGCTTCTTACAGCTGTTTCAATTAATACTCCATAATATAATTACAAATTTGTACATTAAATTTACATTTATGTGACAGGAGTATAATTTCATCAGAGAAAAAAACGACATACCTTTGGATGTTATATGTGGACCTATCAATTCATTTCAGCAGACTAAATGTTACAGTTTATCAAAGTATAATATATATATATAAAGCCATTATCATAAAATATCTGTTCTCCATGCTGGCATGGATTGGACAGTTTGACAGGTTTCATGTCATGCTCCAATCTCTGTTTTGACATTCTTTCTACAGCTGGATGTCCTTCCCAACTCTAATAACTTTATAAAGTATACTGGTATCAAATTGCTGGACCAAGTGATGAAAGTTACAGAGAGGGTCATAGCTCAAATAATTAGGAAGAGAGTTAGTCTAGATGAGATGCAAATTGGTTTTATGCCAAGCAGATTCATTACTGGTGCTATATTCCTGGCAAGGCAACTTCAAGAGAAGTATTTAGCCAAAAATAAACCTCTGTACTTGGTTTTTGTTGACATGGAGAAAGCTTTTGACAGGGTCTCCTGCACCCTTATCTGGTGGTCAATGTGGATGCTAGGGATAGATGTGTGGTTGGTAAGAGCTGTACAAGCCATGTACAGGGATGCTGTCAGTAAGGTGAAAGTTGGCAACGGGTATACAGCAATGAATTTAGTGTACAGGCAGGAGTTCATCAAGGATCAGTTCTCAACTCCCTCTTGTTCATCACAGCAATTTAAAACTGGCTGCCCCCTGGGGGGCTCCTCTACGCTGATGACCTTATTCTTATAACCAAATCACTACCAGAACTAGAGAAGAAATTTCAGGTGTAGAAGCAAGGTTGGGAATCAAAGGGCTTTAGAGTTAATTTAGAAAAGATCAAAGTCCTAGTGAGTAGGAAAATAGACAAATGACAATTCCCTTCAGGAAGATGGCCCTGCTCAATATGTGGGAAAGATGTTGGTAGAAACTCTGTACAGCATATGCAGTGCGAGCTATAGATACATAAGAGACATAGCAGTAACAGAAGGTTAACAGAGAAATTCATTGTGTGTATCAGATGTGTTGATACACAGACTAGGAATGTACAGAAAATAGACTTCCTCAAATGCCCCGGGAGGGGGGGGGACTTAGAAGTAGTAAATAGCTTCTGTTACCTAGGTGACCAAGTTAGTAGTGGAAGAGGATGCTCTGAGAGTGTAGCTGCTAGAATGAAAACAGGTAGCAGAGTGAAAGGCAGATTGTATGATACCTGTGTACAAACAGCCATGCTACATGGCAGTGGAACATGAGCTGTGACTGCAGAGGACTTGCAAAGGCTTCAAAGAAATGAAGCCAGCATGTTCCACTGGAAGTGCAATGTCAGTGTGCATGTATGACAGTGTGTTATAAGAGAAAAATTGGGTGTAAGAGGCATCAAATGTAGTGTGCAAGAGAGAAGACTGTGCTGGTGTGGTTATGTGGTGCATATAGATGAGGACAACTGTATAAAGAAGAGCCAATCGGTAATTGTGGAGGGAACCTGTGGAAGGGGTAGACCCAGGAAGATGTGGGATGAGGTGGTGAAATATGATCTTCAGTTGTTGAGCTTCATGGAGGTGATGAGAAGTGACTGAGACTTCTGGAAATTTGCTGTTGAGAAGACACGTCAAGCTTAGTGAAATCATGGCCAGTGCTGGGGACATGTAAAAAGTACCTGTGCCAGAGACACAAAATGCATCCAGTACACTCTGTCAAGTAATTGATGTTAAGAAGGGTATCCAGCTGTAGAAACCAAACCAAAACAGACGACTGGAGCCTGAAATAGCTCTCCGGTTTACCAGCCCCAGCCAAATCATCTAACCCATGCCAGTATGGAAAATGGACCTTAAATGATGATGATGATGATGACTGGGTACTTTTGGCACACCACTGTCAATAACAAGGTTGCCTCACAACTTGCAAGATTAAAGGGGCTAAAGGAAGTCCTATAACTGAAGAAGAATTCCAATTTCAGAGGTGATGTGAGAGGGTAAAAGTATGATGAAACGAACAGAATTATACTTGTTATGTGGTGGTGGAAGAGAGTGTAACAGAGTGTGGGGGAGGGAGTATAGAAGGGAGAGGAGAAAGAGAAAGAATTAAAGTTGAGGTTAATAAGAAAGAGTGAAGACAAACTAGTAAGTGGTTGTATATGAGGGGAGGGCATGAAAGGGATGTCCTACATTATAAGGCAATTATGGGTGGAATGAGTAAGGGGAAGGGAAGATATGCACACACACAAATACATATGATGGGCTTCTTTCAGTTTCTACCACCCAAATCCACTCACAAAGCTTTGATCAGCCCAGGGATATAATAGAAGACACTTGCTCAAGGTACTTACAAGCTTCTTACCACAGAGTCACACTTGTAGCAGAGAGAGAGAGAGAGAGAGAGAGAGAGAGAGAGAGAGAGAGAGAGAGAGAGAGAGAGAGAGAGAGAGAGATAGAGAGAGAGAGAGAGAGAAAGGACATACACATTTCTTTGTTTTTACATCTATTTTTCTATGCTGGTATGGGTTAGACAAATGTATATCAAGACATTTACAATGGGAAGACCTTCCTGTTACCAACTCATATCTGTTTTTGAAGTAATAGATCTTTATTTTACACATTCCTAAATGAATGAAGTGAGCAGATAATCTGTTGACAACAAATAATACCACTCATAGCTCGTGACTTTCACAGAGATCAAATGCAAACACTTAAATACGTATATACACACACACACATCCATATGTATATGTATGTATATAAAACATATATGCACACACACATACACACAAATAAGTATAGCTTACTCCTCACACCAACATACTTATCATTATTTCAGTCTCTTCACATATTTTCATAAATTGCTATGTTCAGAGTGCTTTGGGTAACATCATAGCTGTCACTCTTGGTGCCTGTGGCAGCAGCATTTGAGAAAATATACACGCTCTCCTTCACTTGTTGAAAAATGATACTGACACACAACTATTTGCATGTTTGAGTGCACACACCTGCATATCTACGTAACTTGAGTGGACACTTTTGCATATCTGTGTGTGCGTGTGTGTGTAACTTGACCTCTTTTTTTTGTGTTTTTACTAGATTCAATCTGTGGCCTTACAAGGGAAAGGCATAGCTGAGTGGTAAGAAGCTTGCTTCCCAACCACATGGTTCCGGATTCAGTCCCACTGCACGGCACCTTGGACAAATGTCTTCTACTATAGCCCCAGGCCTTGAGTAGATTTGGTAGACAGAAACTGAAAGAAGCAT
>NC_068999.1:26078667-26089227 GCF_001194135.2 Octopus bimaculoides | reverse complement strand
TATATATATATATATATATATTTATGTGAGTATCTTTGTGTCTGTGTTTGTCCCCCACCATTCCACCATTGCTTGACAACCAATGTTAGTGTGTTTACATCCCTGTAACTTAGCAGTTCGGCAAAAGAGACTGATAGAATAAGCACTAGGCTTACAAGAAATAAACCCTAGAGTCAACTTGTTTGACTAAAGCCCTTTAAGGTGGTGCTCCAGCATGGCTGCAGTCAAATGATAGAAATATGTAAAAGAATATGTATATGGCGCATACATAAACATATGTTTGCGTCATATGTTTTGTACTTTATCAATTTTTACACCTGCTATTCGTGAAGGCATGTGGTTTAGTGGTTTAAGTATTCAGTACACAATTGTAAGAGAATGAGTTTGATTCCTGGCAGTGCATTGTGTCCTTGAGCAAGACACTTTATTTCACATTGCTTCAGTCCACTCAGCTGGCAAAAATGTGATGTACCTCCCTGAGAACTACTTTTAAGTGAATGCATGTCCGTAGAGTTCTCAGTTGCTTGCATGTTGATTTCATGAGCAGACTGTTCCATTGATTGGATCAACTGAAACACTTTCCATCATAACCAACAAAGTGCCAGTTATTTGTTATAGAATGACATGATGTGTGTGTGTGCTCTGATATATTGTAGACTTTGTCATATGTAGAGTTAACACATATCCAAGATAAAAAAAATTACGTTGGCCATAAAAAAGAAATAGTCTAAGCTACTTAATTTTTTTATCAACATAGTTCTAATGAAATACACTTTTCAATTAATGCTGGAAATAACTGAGAACCTAAAGAGATTCATTAAAACTAATTTTTTCCATTTATTAATATATTAAGCTGTTGTTTAAAATAACTCAGCAAAAGGTTCATACATAAAAATTAAGTTACGCAGTTTTATTTTTTTGCTGTGTGGCAAAGAAGTTTGCTTCCTAACTACAAGGTTTTGAGTTCAGTCTATGGGTCAACCAAAACGGATTTGATAGATGGAGAACGAAACAAGTCTATTGCAAATGTATGCAAGTGTGTGTGTGTGTGTGTGTTAATAAGAAATTTAAGTACTGGGGTTGATTCATTTGACTAAAAATTCAAGGTGGTGCCCCAGCATGGCCAACGCCTAATGACTGAAACAAGTAAAAGATAAAAGTAAGGGCATCCAGCTATAGAAAATATGCCTCAACAAATTATGCCTGAATCAAGTAAGCATGGAAAAGTGGACCTTAAGATGCTGATGCCAATGAATACTCTAAAATAAGTTGGTGTTAAAAAAGTTTACAGGATCACACTAAAAGTTTGTCACAGATTTTAAAGTTTACCATTTGTAGAGTATAATAGTTTTAGTTGTGCATTGTCCATGGTTAAGGAACCAAGATCTGATACTTACTGTTTTTTTAATTGTTCCTGCTCTTCATAATAACTTGGTACTACTGGCTCATCAATATCTTCTTCATATCTGATTTTTTCATCCCCTGGTGGAGCACTAAAATGAAAACCATTTAATTTACGTACACTTTCCATCACTTTAGGGAAAACATTTAAATCATGAGTTAAGTGTCACATCCAACAATTTCTATCTATGTTTTATTTGAAATATATTATTAGTTCTTCTAAACAATTTCTTATTTTTACCATTTTGCACTAATTTTTGCATGCAAAGAAGGGCTGCTTTTTGTTAAAGCAAATGCTTTTTCAGCTGGATGGCCTTCTTATTGGGAGAAGCAGAATTTGTTTTCTAACAGGCAAACTTCAGAAAACAGGGACAGTTGCTTTAATTATGAGCATAACACATTGGCACTGCTGCTATTGTTGCTGCCACTGTCACTCCCTTCTACTCCTCCTACATGCTTCTATTCAAAATCAGCTCCTTCTGTACTACAAGAATGCCGGATTAGGCCTAAGTCTACCTAGCAACAAAATTACCAACATAACTTTCTTCCTGCTTTAGATCTATTTTTTCATACAATAGTAAAAACTGTTTTTACTGCTGAGTCTTATTCCACTCATTAACAACTGAACCATGGAAATTTTCAGGATAAAACTTACCCATCAGTTGTAATTAGTGTCTTCCTTTGCACATCTTGTAAAGAGAGAGTTTTCTTTTTCGATTTCTTCTCTGCCAAGCCTTTACCTGAAACAGTCAAAAGGTTTCTAAATATAACTAAAATACAAAATCACAATTCAATAATTGCGTAAAAAAGCATATATTTTACTTTGAATAAAAGTTTTTTACTCTAAGAATATAACTTCCCTAAAAAACTATAATATATGATAGAGTCTACTGAAAAGAGAGCTTTATAATATACTATATAAAACTGATATAGTATGATTATAAATAGTGCAGATTACATGAAATAAGATAGAACAGCTGAATACTCTACTAATTTGCAGCTTAACCCTTTAGTATTCAGATTATTCTGTTAAATGTAATGTTAATTTATTCACATTGTTTTGAATTAATCATTTAATATCTCACAGCTTCAAGATTTCAATGATCTGATTGTTTATTTTTAGAATGACATTGTAAGCTAGGTGTGAGAGATTGGATCTGGCCATTTTGAACATAAAACTGGTAGACTATTTTGACTGGATGTGGCCAGTTTAAATGCTGAAGAGTTATGTATTCTGTAAGCATCAAGAAATAGATTTAATGAAATTGTTAGTAAAATGAATACAGCAGGTCAGTTTGTTTGATTACATTCAGTACTAGACCATGTAACTAAGGGTTCTTGATCAATAAATATTTAAAAAGTAATTCCATAGTAGATCAAAAACAAATTTTTAAAATTAAAATATGAGTTATCTTTCTTTTACTCAACTTTTAAACAGATTTTGTTGAAAAGAAAATCACAGCTTTGAAACCTCATTATAATATCTGAGTAAACTAAAAGTGAATATGAGATGATACATACCTCAGCATGCTTAATACATCAAATATAATTGAAGAAAAGTGTATGCTTAATAATGGTTTTGAATTTTGGCATAAGGCCAGCATTTCAGAGAAGGTAAAGGTTATACCAACTCATAAGGGCTGGTTTCCCAGTTTCATGACGTATATATTCTCCACCTGGAAGGGACACCAGTCTGTCACAGGATTATTCATTTTTGCCAGCTGAGTGGACTGGAGCAATATGAAATAGAGTGTTTTGCTCAAGAACACAACACGTTGCCTGGTCCATGGATTAAAACCACAATCTTACAATCACAAGTCCAACACCCCTAACCACTAAGCCATGTGCCTCCACATCGACCCCCAGTGCTCAACTATACTCTTTCACTTGTTTCAGTCATTTGACTGCGGCCATGCTGGAGCACGACCTTTATAGTCGAGCAAATCGACCCCAGAGCTTATTCTTTGTAAGCCTAGTACTTATTCTATCGGTCTCTTTTACCGAACCAGCATCGGTTGTCAAGCGATGTTGGACACACACACACACATATATATATACGAAGGGCTTCTTCAGTTTCCGTCTACCAAATCCACTTACAAGGTGACACACAGTGGGACTGAACCCGAGACCATGTGGTTGGTAAGCAAAGTACTTACCACACAGCCACTCCTCCACCTATACTTATTTTATCAACCCCAGCGAATTTGAACTGAGAACGTAAAGCTAGGAGAAATGGTCCTGCATGCTAACAATTCTGCCAACTTGCTGACATAATACTTTCTACTGTGAACTCAAGGCCTGGAATTTTGGGGGAGGAGGAGACAGTCGATTACCATGACCCCAGAGCTCACCTGGTACTTATATCATGAACCTCGAAAGGATGAAAGACAAAGTCAACCTTGGTAGAATTTTAATTCAGGATGCAAAGCTAGGAGAAATGCCATTAAGCATTATGTTTGATGCTCTAACTATTCTGCCAGTTCACAACCAATTAATTTGAGCACAAGACCAGCAAGTTTTGAAGGTACTTTATTTTACTGACCCCCAAGGGATGAAAGACAAAGTTAATATCAGCAGGATTTGAACTAAGAAATACTACAAAACGTTTTCTCTGAAGCTTTAATGATTTTGCCAATCCACCAACAAATCAGAAATTTATTATAGTTGCCAGTGCTGCTAGACTGGCTCCTGTGCAGGTGGCATGTAAAAGACACCATTTTGAGCGTGGCCGTTGCCAGTAGCGCCTGATTGGCCTTCGTGCCGGTGGCACGTAAAAGCACCCACTACTCTCGGAGTGGTTGGCGTTAGGAAGGGCATCCAGCTGTAGAAACTCTGCTAAATCAGATTGGAGCCTGGTGTTGCCATCTGGTTCACCAGTCCTCAATCAAATCGTCCAACCCATGCTAGCATGGAAAGCGGACATTAAACGATGATTATTATTATTATTATTATTATTATTATTATTATTATTATTATTATTATTATTATTATTATTATTAAGGCAGTGAGCTGGCAGAATTGTTAGCATGCTGGGCAACTGATGTAGTATGCACATCAGTTACAATGAAAAAAAAAAAAAAAAACAGGAAAAGAAACTCAAGTATTTTACTGACTTGAAGTATGAAGTTTTCAAGTACTGGAACAAAGAAGTTAACAAGGTCATGACACTGCTGATTACTAGAATGCCCTTAGAAACAGTGACAAATGACTTGAGAGTAAATTTTGAAAAATAATCTTAATTTGGGAGACAGTGAAGTCCAGAAATATATATTTACCAAGTTCAGTAAGAATGATCTACAGAATCCTCAATAAGAATAGATATGAGAGCTGAAAAATCTTTTATGTAAACAAAGTACAAAATGCTCCTCATTCTAGAGAATGAGCTGTGGTTCAATAAAAAGCATAATTAAACTGGGAACAGCACCAGTCCCATGAAACAACAGAACAGAGCAACAATAATAGGGATAGTTATGATGATGACAACAATGACAATAATAATAAAAATAATCCTTTCTACTATAGGTACAAGGCCCGAAATTTGGGGAAGGGGAATAGTCAATTACATCGACCCGAGTACTCAACTGGTACTTATTCTATCAACCCCGAAAGGATGAAATGCAAAGTCAACTGTAGTGGAATTTGAATTTAGAACGTGAAGATAGACAAAATGCCACCAAGCATTTAGTCTGACATGCTAACAATTCTGCCAGTTCACAGTCTTAATAATAATAATAATAGTAATAATAATAATGATAATAATAATAATTCTTTCCTGAAGGGACAAGGCCTTGAAATTTTGTGTGAGGGACTAGTTGATTATATCAACCTCGGACGAATCTGAACTCAGAACATGAAGATGGATGAAATAAATAATAATAATTCTTTCTACCATAGGCACAGACATGGGTGTATGGCAAGAAGATCACTTCCCAATCATATGGTTCTGGGTTCAGTCCACTGGGTGGCACCTTGGGCAAGTGTCTTCCACTATAGCCTCAGGCTGACCAGAGCCTAGTGAGTGGATTTGGTAGACGGAAAGTAAAAGAAGCCCATCATATATATGGTGTGTGTGTGTGTCCTTAGTTTGTCCCCCACCACTCCCTGACAACTGGTGTTGGCATGCTTAAGTCCCCGTAACTTAACAGTTTGGCAAAAGAGACCAATAGAATAAGTACAAGGTTTGAAAAAAATAAGGTACTGAGGTTGATTTATTCAACTAAAAATTCTTCAAGGTGGTGCCCCAGCATGGCCGCAGTCTTACGACTAAAACAAAATACAGGCACAAGGCCTGAATTTTTGCGGGGAAGGGGCAAAGTTGATTACAGCAACTGCTTAACATACATATTTTATCAACCCTGAAAGGACGAAAGGTAAAGCCAACCTAAGTGGAATTTTAATTCAGAATGTAAAGACGGACAAAATGTTTAGTGGCACTAAACATTTTGTCCGGCATGCTAATGTTTCTGCCAACTAGCGACAATATTTTCTACCATAGACATAAGGCCTGAAATTTTGGAGGAGGAAAGTTCATTACATCGAACTGGTAATTATTTTATCAATCTCAAAAACATTAAAAGGCTAACTATATCTTATTGGAATTTGAGCTCAGAATGTAAAGATGGACAATATGCCACTAAGCATTGTCCAGTGTGTTAATGATTTTGCCAGCTCAGTCTCCACTCCCACCTCAACAACAACTCAGAACATACAGATGGATGAAATATCACTAAGCATTTTGTCTGGTGTGATAGTGATTCTGCCAGCCCACCACCTTACAACAAGAACAACAACAGCAGCTAAAGCAGAGGCAATGACGATGACAGTGTAAACAACAATGATAATACAGTGGCTCTTTTGTTACACAGATGCTTGGTTCTGCAAGTCACTGTCTAAGCCGGAAATCTTTTAGTGTTGTCTTTTACTAGTAAAATGAGGCAAAAATAAAATGAAAGGAAATTGAAGAAAAAAAAAAATGAAACAGTAATAGCAAATTAGCAATTCTGTATATGTAATCATCATCCTTTAACATCCGTTTTCCATGCTAGCATGGGTTGGATGGTCTGACCAGAGGTGGCAAGCCAGAGAGCTGCACCAGGTTCTAGTCTCATTTGGCTTGGTTTCTATGGCTGGATACTCTTCCTAACACCAACTACTTTACTGAATGTGCTGGGTACTTTTTATGTGGCACCAGCATGTAATATAAAAAAAAAAACAAACAAACAAACAAACAAAAAAACCTGAAACCATGCAAACTGAGTGGCAATAGAAATAATGATTATGATGATTTCTTGTTTGTATGGCCAGTAGTTTTGTAGATAATGCTGACCCCAGTATTTAACTGGTACTTTATCAACCCTAACTTTGGGGGTGATTTGAATTGCCAATATTTTACCACAAAGTATTTTGTCTGATGTTCTAATGATTTTGCCAAACAATACCACGTCAGTTTTTGGGTTCAGAAACCTTAAGAATTCACTCTAGAAACATATACAAAAAAATTATAGAAACGAAAAACAGATAACTTCCTCACCAGTTTCTTGAAAGAATTTAACATTCTTATCATATATTTTAGGATCTTTAGTTTTTAATGCAGCTAAAGTACACATCCAATCTTTTTCAAACTCTTCTGTTATTTCCTGCAAATATCAATAAACCAGCAATTATTAAAACAAAATAACTGTTTTCTATTAAAACTAAAATAACCTAGTGCAAATAAATTTATATTGCAAACCTAGTTTACAACTATCTATATTCTATCATTTATTCATGTTGCAGTATTTCATTTTAAATAAATATCTCTTTCAGAACATATATTTCCTGACAACATTTCCTTCTTATGAAGTAAATTATTTAATAATAGAAACAGCTCTGGTAATATTTTCCATTAGATAATAAGAACAAGCAAAGTGAAGCAATTTTTAAAATTATAAAGTGTTTTCCTTTTTCTAATTTATTTCATGTGCTATGCCTACAGGCGTTGGTGATCACCGTGCTCCCTGTCCCACACATAACTTCATTGAGCTGGTCTTCCTGAAAGCCAGTTGGTAAAGTCATTGAGTATCTTCTTCCTCTGTCTTCTTTACAGTTTCCTGGTTGTTATCAAATGCTCAAGGCTTTTTCTTCTCATATGATACCCAGTGAACTGAGCCTATTGTCTCTCTATGTCATCGAGAAGCCTTTTGATAGTCTTTACTGTTTTAAGGCCGTCAATGTTTGTCACTATTTGTATAGGACGCCTTCAGTATTCTGCAAAGGAACCATATCTCTGGAGCATTGATAAACTTTTGCATTTACCATATGCAAGAATGGGTTCTATGAATGTCTTTAAGACTCTTTTCCTCAATTTTATTGATAGCTGTTTATCTGAACAGCTGTTTGAAAATAGCATGTCATGGCTTAATTTCTTTGATGTTTTTCCATCTAATGTAATGATGGTTCTCGAATATTTGACAAAATTGATGTATTTTCATTTGAGATTGTTTTGTCACTGTCTTTTGCTGTTAAGACCTAGGTTCATCTTTTCACTCCCATCATTGCAAATACTAATATGTGTAGATCTTTCGGTTATTGCAATGTGGGTTGTGTCATCTGCATAATAGATATTGTTGAGGTTTTGTCCTCCTATCTGGATACCTGATAGATGTTCAATTGATTACATAATTATTTCAGTGTAGGGTGAATACAGGTTTGGTGACAACACACACCTATCATTCACCTCTCTTAATCTTCTCATATTGTCCTACTGAATTTCTAATTCTTATTGCTTTTGTTTGTTGCCAATATATGTTCCATAACCACAAGGAAGTGAGCTGACAGAATTACTGAGTTCAAATTCTGGGGTTGATAAAATAAGTACCAGCCGAGCACTGGGATCAATGTAATCGACTAACTCCCTCCCCAGAAACTGCTGGGCTTCTGCCAAAATTTGAAAGCTATATATGTTCTACAACCACCACTGTTTTTCCTACTGTTAACCACTATGCAGATGACAGTCACAGCCACAAAAGAGAAATACATGCAAACAACTACAACTAGCAATAATAGTGAAAAGAGGGTCCAAGTTCTTAACAGCAAAAAAACAGAGACAACGATAATTCCAAAGAGTATGCAACATGAGAATGGAACAACCAAGTTGTTCAGCAGTAACAATTAAGAACTTGGAAGATACATACTTCTAAGGATGTATATCTCTGGGACATTGATAGGCATCTGTAAAAAACGTCAGGGCATGGGGAAATATAATGTGGCTCAGAAACAGGTGAAGGTTGGCAATAAGAAGAGCATCCAGGCATAGAAAATCTGCCTCAACAAATTCCATCTAACCCATGCAAGTACAGAAAGTGGACATTAAAATGATCATCTCTCATTTACACTTTCTCTCTCTCTCTCTCACACACACACACACAGAGGCATCCCTTGTGTGACAACTACGTCAGGTAACAGGGTTTTGCACTTCTGGAAGAAATTCAGTATAATGGATGCTTGTGGATAAAAGGATCATGGAATGAAGTGAAACTCTCTAATTTGGTGCTTGGAAAAGTATACAACCAGGCAGTATCCATGACTTTATACATTAAGTTTGGAAAAATATTGTGATACTTGCAAATAATGAAGGGTTTGAAGAAATCACAGAGGATGATGTGGTTGAGTTGGTAGTATTCCACAGAGAAAGTATATCTAACAAGTGGAGGGAATCTATGGAGGAGGTGGGATGAAGTGATGAAATATGATCTTTGGTTGTCAAGTCTCGTGGAGACAATGACAAGTGCCCAAGACTTCTGGTGATTTGCTGTGTTAGAGAAGACATGTCAAGCTAAGTGAAATTGCGGTTGTGGCCAGTGCTGATGACAGGTAAAAAAACACTCTGTACACTTGTGGTTGGCATTAGGAAGAGCATCCAGCTGCAGAAACCGTACCAAAACAAACGAGTAGAGCCTTGTGCAGCTCTCCAGTTTACCAGCTCCAGTCAAACCATCATTTTCCATGCCAACATGGAAAATGAACATTAAATGATGATGATGATGATAGTGATGAACTTGTGCTGCTAGAACAGGAGCCTGATGAGAATACAGAAATTCTACCAACTTCATTGAAATTGGCTGCAAGCAATACTGCTAAAGGATTGGCACTTATTGATGAAGGACTGCAAGTCTTTGCTGGTAGCAATTCTGACTGTGAATGTAACATAAAAAATAACAAGAGGAGTTTACAATGAGCCCAGCTCCTACACTGAACAGTGTAAAGAGGTAGTGTGGTGTAAATATCAAACATCTTTGGATAAGTTCTTTACCCACCATGGAGATATTGATGATGACAGAAGACAGTGTTCTTCATCATCTCGGTAACTCATTTCATGAACCTCATCTCTCACACTGTGATCAGCATCTTTTGTGACAAGAATATAAACTTTTACAACAGTACATTTCTTTAAGGTGGCAGGCTAGCAGAATCGTTAGCATGCCAGACATAATGCTTAGTGGCATTTCATCCGTCTTTATGTTTTGAGTTCAATTCTGCCAAGGTCTACTTTGCCTTTCATCCTTTTGAGATCAATAAAAAAGTACCAGTCAATGTAATTGACTCACCCCTCCTCCAAAATTGCTGGTTTTGTGCTAAAATTTGAAACCAATATTACACTTCTTATTTTTTTCCTTATGTATTTCTCTTTAAATGCTTTTCTGTAGACATATTGTATTACGCATATTTACAAATTGTTAGTTTTATGCATGAAAGTGGTTATGTTGCTTTTTGTTGTTTTTAAAAAGATCTACAGGATCAGTCATCACACACCTCTGCCATACTCCATTTTAACATCTTACATATCTATCTTTCTCTGCCATCCTCATGTACCCTACATCTCCTTCCTCACCACTCCTTCACATTCATATGATTTCCCAACCTTCTGATCTATCCTTCCTGAGCCTCTTCAATGTCTTCATCATCATCGTTTAACGTCCGCTTTCCATGCTAGCATGGGTTGGACGATTTGACTGAGGACTGGTGAAACCGGATGGCAACACCAGGCTCCAGTCTGATTTGGCAGAGTTTCTACAGCTGGATGCCCTTCCTAACGCCAACCACTCAGAGAGTGTAGTGGGTGCTTTTACGTGTCACCCGCACGAAAACGGCCACGCTCGAAATGGTGTCTTTTATGTGCCA
>NC_068999.1:26068379-26077660 GCF_001194135.2 Octopus bimaculoides | reverse complement strand
TTTTATCTACCTTCCTACTTATTAGGATTTTGGTTTTAGCTAGGTTGACTCTAAGGCCCTTCAATTCTAGACCTTGCTTCCACACCTGAAACTTCTCCTCTAGTTCTGATAGTGACTCCGCAATTAGGGCAAGGTCATCAGCATAGAGGAGCTCCCAGGGGCAACCTGTCTTGAACTCCTCTGTGATTGCCTGGAGGACTATGATAAATAATAAGGGGGCTGAGGACGGAACCTTGGTGGACCCCTACCTCTACCCGGAATTCATTGCTGTACTCATTTCCAACCCTCACCTTACTGGCAGCATCTCTGTACATGGCTCGCACAGCTCTCACTAACCATTCTTCTATCCCAAGTTTCCTCATTTCCCAATACATATCTCCATATTTTCCATCAACTGCAACATTTTCAAGAATGCATTACTTTTGTAATGCTAGGAGTTCCTGTATTATATAAATGTATCTGCATTTATTATTATTATTATTATTATTAATATCATTGTTTTAATGTCTGCTTTTCCATGCTTGCAAGGGTCAGTTTGAGTTTATTGTGACAGATTTTCTATTGTTGAATGCCCTTCCTGTCACCAACCCTCACTTGTTTCCAAGTAAGGTAATATTTCCCCATGACCAGAGATGTTCTTGCAGAATATTGGAAATGAACGATACTGCTTGTATGACATCATCACCATCATTTAATGTCCATTTTCCATGCTGGTATGGGTCTGACAGGTTGAGAGGATCCACCAAGCTGCAGTGTCATCTTTGGCATGGTTTCTATGACTGGATGCTACTGGTACTAGTGAAGGTGCTGAGTAACTAGCAAAGCAGAAAAAGGACAGGGAAAAAGGAAAAGGAAGAAAATTTCCACTCCCAAAAGGGTCAAGCACAGATGTCTTACTATAGATTATGAGTCCAACACCCTAACAACTAAGCCATGTGCCTGGAGCAGTGGATTGGCAGAATTGTTTGGACATTGGACAGTATACCTTGTCGTATCTGTTCTGTTCTAAATCTGTGAGTTCTAGGTTTTAATCTTACTCTGTCACCAAAAGAATAGTAATATCAAGAATTGCAACTAACAAATATCAATATTACAAAACACAGATGGAAACATAGTTTCCTTGGTTTGACTGGAAGATTGACCACCATCACTTTTCCTATTGCTAACCTCTTAACTGTGAAATAGGAGTGGAATACTCAGAAAAGACTTGTGTACTTTGAATTATGTAGTCAGTAATTCTCCATCTGGACGTCACAGCCAATACAGTGGTTTATGATAGCTTTCCCTGTCATAGAGCCTCTTCTTCTACTTGAATGTCATCACTTAATTACTCTAATTGTTGAAAAATATGAAAGAATTGACAATTCACAAAACTATCTAATTTCTTAACTAAGCGCTTTATCTTCTTATAACTAAACAGTACCATAATTGAAATTACTTACTTCCCCATCTTCATCCTCAGATGAAGAAGCCTCCGAGGAGAAATCCTTATCAGATTGTATATCCTGTTCTTTCACTGAAAGAAAAATAAAAGGAATATTAAAATAAAGTTCCTAAAAGGACAGAACATCGAAGGTTGCTATTAAAATTATACTCATATTACAATAAAGGTGAGAAATATTACAAAAGGAAGATATCTAACTTTCTGCACAACTCAATAAACAAAGAGGGTAAATTATGAAGGTGACCCTGATAACTGATGGAATGAATATTAGTATTTTTCAGTATGTTATTGATAGTAAACGTGATTTATTTGAGGTAAATAATTGCCTGAGATCCACATGTAATAAGTAACTATAGGGAATTCAACAGTTCCCTGATGATATCCAGCATAACATGACTAGTTATATTAAAAATTTTTTTTCTATGTGTGCTATTTAAGATGGTAAGTTCAGAAATTGGTTTAGGGCACTTGTGAGAGCAAGAATTAAGAATGAACACTGGAAATAAGGTGAAGAAATGTTGTCAGGTGGCAGATAACAGCAACAGTTAAAGAAGTCTAAAATCTAGAAAAAATCATATAGTCTAATAAAGTAGAGTTAGAATTGGCTGAAGAAATTAATAGTAATAGCAACTCGAGAAATGGTAGATCAGTCAAACCAATGGTGAATGATATTAAAATGTTGGCATAATGCTAGCAATTTTAAAGGGAGTTGGGTAAGTCAATTATATTGATCCCCAGTGCTCTACTGGTGATTATTTTATTGACCCTGAAAGGATGACAAGCCCAGATAACTTCAGTGGCATTTGAACTCAGAATATAAAGAGTCAAAAGAAATGCCACTAAGCATTTTGTGTGGCATACTAACAATTCTGCTTTAATGGTGAACAATATTACCATGGAAACAAGGTGAGCTGGCAGAATCATTAGCACACTGGGCAAAATACTTAGCGGAATTTCATCTGCCCTTATGTTCTGAGTTCAAATTCTGCCAAGGTCGACTTTGCCTTTCATCCTTTCGGGTTCAATAAGTACCAGTTGCACACTGGGGTTGCTGTAATTGACTTACCCCCTCCCACTAAATTGCTGGCCTTGTGCCAAAATTTGAAATCAATATCATCATGAAAACATTGTCAATGATGAAGTATTGAAATACATACTTTACACATGAAAAGAATGTGCTTGCTTCAAAAACCTATGGTGGTGGTGGTGAGGTCGTATTGTAGAAGAGCACTTAATTTGTAATTTCACTAATTAATATTTGATAATCTACATGAATGGTGACAGCTATTGACAAATGGCAATAATGGTAGTGATTCGAAGCAGGTGACTTATGGCATATATAGTTACACGGTCATGAATCCAAAGGTGATTTCATCTTTCATCCTAACAGGATTAATAAAATATGAACCTGTTATATTTAGACTGGGCTCAATTTAAAACGTTTCTCTGTTATATCCATTCTGCATGAGTGAAAAAGCTTTTTGTTTTGTTGTTAGAGCAACTGTTTTAACAGATGCTAGTTTTTCTTATTGCTAACAACTCTGTGATAAAGTAGTATCGGAAACTGTTCTTATCAGTCAGAAAAGCTGGGGCAAGCAGACGGTCAGCTATTCCATATTACTTTTGCAGGCTTTCTCAGGTTGGCCAGACAGATGCAGTTCATTGGTTTGCGTTTTGTGTAATTGATGCATGCAGAAAAATAGAGGTGGTGATTCTGGAGGACTAAAATTCTGAGAAGAATGGACAGGGCAAGGAGTTAAGTGTGAAATCTAATGAGAGAGAGAGATAGAGAGAGAGAGAGAATGTGAATCTGGATGGATAAGGTATGAAGCTAGTTGGTTCAAAGAAAAAGTCAGTTTAGAACAAAGAAAAAATAGAAACCAGAAAGTGTCTCTCAGCTAGCGAAGCCTTGATGAATAAATCTTTACTAATCAGTTGGATGGCTTTTTTTTTAGCTGGCTATAACAGGTATTTGTATAGCAATAACAACACTGTCCCAAATATGAGAGCAGAAGTATTACTAGATCCTAAAGAGGAATCTTACTCATTGTGATACAGTATTCATGGTAACTTTAATGGTTTTAGTTGAGTATTATCTATGACTAGAGAGGGTGAGGTACAAAACTATTGAAGAGTGTGGGAGATATCACTGAAGTTATATGTGGGTATGAGGGTGTATGTGATAATGAAATGAGGAAGGGCCTGAAGAGAGGTTGGACGACTCACAACTAAATTGTATGTTGATATCTCTACTGCCTATTTGAGTTTGAAGCCTGAAACTTCCCCAATTCTTATGTTCTTGACTCAAGCATTAATGCTTTCAATAGTTGTTGTTTAGCCCTGGTTGAGTTGATTGGCACATGAAAAGACATTCAAGCGAGTTTGTTGCCAGTACCACTGGACTGGCTCCTGTGCAGGTGGCAGGTAAAATACACCATTTCGAGCGTGGCTGTTGCCAGTACCTCCTGACTGGCCCTCGTGCCGGTGGCACATAAAGGCACCCACTACACTCTCGGAGTGGTTGGTGTTAGGAAGAGCATCCAGCTGTAGAAACTCTGCCAAATCAGATTGGAGCCTGGTGTAGCCATCTGGTTCACCAGTCCTCAGTCAAATTGTCCAACCCATGCTAGCATGGACAGCGGACGTTAAACGATGATGATGATGATGACCATCCCATCCTTTTTAGATTTAGATATAGTGTGTCTAGTGTGTCCTTATTTAAGATGGCAGTGTAGGGGATTTGAGGGAGATTTGGTTGCTATTTCTTATAGATTAAGAAAATGCAAAGACGCTCCTTTACTGGCCGGAGGTAAAAACAAAGTGGAATCGTCCTGTGTTCAGACAAATGTAGTCGTTATTGTTGAACTCCAAGTCAGTTCTGGTGAAGGAAACCTATGATCAAAAGAGGACCTGGCACGACCATCATGCATTTTTTAAGGCATACCTCATAATACAATGCTCTTTTTTTAAGATGGTTGTGTATGGGAATTGATAGTTGTCTTGGCATGGAATCTTCTAAAAGTTTTCATCCTAAGATTATTCATAGATCCTGGGCACAATAACAGATAAACCCACCATAGAGGCAAGTGGTGAAGTCGTTACTTAGTTATAGTGATTGACTTCAACTGTTACTCTTGAGGGTAGTATACACTCACTGAGCTACTAGTTCTAAATTTGTTTCTTTTCTGTATTGAACTTTTCAAAGAACACGTGGATCCTATGAATTAGAAAAAGGAATATTGTGATAGTTATTACTTTGTATGAAATCAAGTATAACTACACATAGGTGGCTCCCCACTCCGACTTGGTTTCTTCTTAACTTTCAGAAAAATGCATATTTTTCAATGAAATTTTGCTTAAATACGTTTTTAAGGGTGTATATCACAGTTATATCGATAAAATTCAAAGACATTTTTTGAAGCATTCCAGATAGTTCTCCGCATCTCTAATCGACAGTTATCACCAGTTTCACTTCTTTTTTAGGTAATTACTCAGAATTGTCAAATCTTCGCAGCTGTTCGTTAGTTTCCGTGAAATTTTATTTATTTATTTACTTTTGGTTTCATGATGTGTCGAAGGCAACATTTGCTTTGAAGTTGGAAAGTGAGAGGGAGCGCCTGCGCGCACGTGTATGTACATGTCTATGAAAGATAATGAGTATACGTATCTGTGTGAATACAAATACATAAAGCTACACACACACGTACACTCATTAGCTTTCATACACACGTACATACATAAATACACACACCACACCCATTATTTTTCATATTACACAGACATACATAAATACACACAAACGGACACCCATTATCTTTCATAGACACGTACATACATCCCCTTCTTTTTCCTCTTTCACTTTCCAACTTCAAAGAAAATGTCGCCTTCGACACATCATGAAACCAAAAGTAAATAAATAAAAATTCACGGAAATTAACGAATGAAATTGACAGTTCTAAGACCAAAAACGATTGGTTGCCTTTTTTTTTAAAATTTCAAATTTAAATGTGGCGTTGTTAAAGAATACGCACACCACCCGTTTTCGGTGTAACAAAGACCCTAACCCTAAACACCGCGTGTTGCGTATTATTCTTTACCTTCGCCTTAAATGTTTCAAACATCAGCATTATGTAATATACATTCTCGAAAATATGCACTTTAAAGAGAGTTATGAGGAAACAAAGTCCAGAGGGGCTGATGACTTTTTGTTTTGGTTGTGTCGAGTTAAAACGAAGGATTACCCATTAACCAAATATTTATATCCATTTTTCAGAAAATTAAGTGGAAACAAAAAATGGAGTGGGAGAAGAACACCAATATATAGTTACGACTGAAGTCCGTTTTGGGTGTTCCATTCATGCGCTTGTATCAGCCAAGCGTAAACGTTTGACCCGGTGACAAAAGTTTTAAAAAACTAGTCTAACAGGTGTAAAACAACTTGCTGGGAACGAATATGAAGAATAAAATGCGCGATCGCGAACGGTGGAGACATATAGGAGACAGTCTTCTCGGATATGGTTTCCTAAATCAAGAGGAAACCAGGACGTTTCATTTAAGGTTATATACTTGAAGGATTTTAAGACGATAATTAACGTTTAGTACTGAAGTTTTAATTATTGTTCGCCTAGCGCTGTGTTGATATTAGTAACAACCTATATTTTAAATTTGACGTGATGAATGTAAGATAGTAATTAGATTAATAGGCATATTAACATGAACGATGAATTATTGAAATATCAGCCAGCACGAACTCAAATTAACTGAGATATTAGCGACTACAATCACTAAATCATACAAAATATCAAAGTTAACCACGTGTCACTTAGGTTAACAAATGAAGTATAGAGTAAAAACAGCAAATATATATATACATAAAGAAAATAACTGGATTCCGATTAGAGGTTAAAAATTCTGCATAGTTTTAAACCCATATATAAGTGTCTATCTACCTGGGTATTAGCAATGATAATGTGATTAAAGTCCCTACTTACCATCAACTATGTTATCGCAATCAGTTGCCATCTTTGTTTACAGATTTACATTGGGTCTATTGATTACCTCCCTTCCTTTGTAATTCTCTGAAATGCAAGTTATTAAGCAGTAAAGCAAGAGAAGGATCTTTGAGTTTAGCGTACCACTTTATATCAAACTTTTGCTAGTTTTAGTTTGTGTGGAGGTCATGGAAATTTTTTTGCGTGTTACTTGCAGCCAACTCATTTGTAACTGGAGATATTTTTGGTGCAATTTATTGTTTTAGTTGTCCATTTTTGTGTTCGTGTTGCTGTCCATTTTGGTATAGTTCTGTGCATTTTTTGTGCTGTGATAGTTCAATTTTGCTCATTTTTGGGTTATCGTTGATTATTGTTATATTGTTGAATTATTGTTATGATCTTGAATTATTTTATATTACTGTTTAATATGTGATTGTATTAGATTATTTAGAATTTGGCGATCTTTCGATTTGAGAACAGTTTATATCACTTCTTAAACCATGTGCATTTGTTTATGTTTCTGAACAAGATCGTCGCTTTCCGTAAAATAAATTTTTGTTTTTACATATGTGTGGGGAGGGGATCTTTTGAAGTCGGCGTGAAGGGAAAGAATTGATGCGTGTGTGTGTTTGATGGGGTGTGGGAGACAGAAAGTGTGGTGTGTATGTGAAGTTGTTTTGTTAGTGTGTGTGAAGAGATAGAGAGAGCAATGGTGCTGGTGTGTGTGTGTGAGAGAGAGAGAGAGAGAGAGAAAAAGATAACTGAAATTAGCCAAATTCTATTTAAATAAGTATAGTGTTATTTGTAAACTATAATAAAATAAGTTTTAATATTCAAATTTTAATTTTAGTTGCAATATTTTAAGTAAAAAATTTCTTATTCTTTATTTTATTAGAAGTAATAGCTTGTCCTATACTTTTACAGGTGTAATAAATTGTCCTGTACTTTTCCAGGTTTATAATCTTAAGAATATGACTTTTCATGCTCGCATTTTTCCATGTAATCCATGATTTTTCCAGGCATTGCTTTTATGAAATAATTGATAATTTAAGATTTTACCTTATAAAATACTGAAAGGTAATATTTCAATTTTTCCATGTAAGTGATGATAATATTTCAATTTTTTTTGTGTTTAACTTAAATATATGTTGTGATTGAATTATTTTATATTACCCATCCACACCAAATTAATGGCAGGGATTTTTACCCTCTTGTTGGTTGCACCATGGCTCACCAAAAATTACAAACAAGACCCCAAAACCATCAGTTACCAGGCTCACCTTAAGTAACCTAATTTTGCAATATTAGGAGGTCACAGGAATTCATTCAACGGAAAAAAAGATTTCCAGGTCAGGGTACTTGATTCCACGCAAAAAATCAATTTTTTTTTTCTTAGTGAAAATTGTGCGGGTGTTAATATAGAAATTTACCATAAAGTCATTGTTATTTAGCCTCAAATCAACCCTGATACTGCAAACGTATAATCAAAAACATTCCAGCCTTCAGCAAACCGTCTTTTTAGGGATAATCTAGGACATTAAATACAATGGGCATGTGATTTAAGAAGGGAAATACTTTGGCTGCTATTTTTAGCGTGTTGAGCAACCAGGTAGAGGCTCTTTCATTGGTTTGATTGTGTGATGAGATTTTTTCACATATATATGTAATATGTATATATATCATTGGCAGAAGTTAGAGAATAAGTCAAAAGCTGAGAGTTTCATGTATTGGCACTTATCAAACACGAATTTGTCCATTGTCACTCTGTAACATCTGATGAAATAACTTCTAAAATACAAAATTTTGTCCAAAATGTTAAGAGTAAATCCTGTTCTATGTGACACATTCTACCAGTATTGGAAGCTTGAAAGTGTTTAGTTAAAAAAAATTAATTAAATAATCTGTACGTCAAAGTTGACCTCGGCGAAATTTGAACTCAAAAATGTAAAGAGAGACGAAATACCATTAAGCATTTTGCCCGGCGCGATAACGTTTCTCATTTATTTATTGCCCACAAGGGGCTAAACATAGAGGGGACAAACAAGGACAGACAAAGGGATTAAGTCGATTACATCGACCCCAGTGCATAACTGGTACTTAATTTATCGACCCTGAAAGGATGAAAGGCAAAGTCGACCTCGACGTAAAAGCACCCACTATACTCTCGGAGTGGTTGGCGTTAGGAAGGGCATCCAGCTGTAGAAACTCTGCCAGATCAGATTGGAGCCTGGTGCAGCCATCTGGTTTGCCAGTCCTCAGTCAAATTGTCCAACCCATGCTAGCAGGCGTTAAACAATGAGGATACATAGGTGTATATATGTATATATACATACATAGCTGAACATATACATATATACACACTCACACACATATATATATATAAACATATAGATGGCTATATACATAGATATATAAATAGATGTATGTATATATACATAGACGTGTGTGTGTATATATATATATATATCCAAGAATTACAGCGTGATGTGCTGCTTGACTGGTCCCCCGCTCTCTCTCTCTTTATATATATATATATATATATATATATGATGATGATCTTTTCTCCCGCTATGCCTCTGTCTACCCCTCCATCCTCTCTAAATCAGTCCCTCTCTCTCTCTTTCTCTCTCTCTCTCTCTCTCTCTCGTAGTTTTTCCTTAAGGTCTTCAGGTTCTGGCTATATATAAATGAGAAATCCATTCTAAATTATCTCAATCTCTTCTCCACTGACATACTACGACGAAGTCTCCAAGATGCAGATAAGATAGAGCTTTTTATTTATTTACGGCCTCAAATATCTCATACCTTCGCGCTTTAGTCTGCCCTCTATTATTTATCTTGTTTCT
>NC_068999.1:26050132-26064667 GCF_001194135.2 Octopus bimaculoides | reverse complement strand
CATATATATATAGATGTATGTCTATATATAATACATATATAGATGTGTGTATATATATATATCGATGTATATATAATGCTTATATGGATGTGTGTATGCATATATATACATATATATGCATACATCTACGTTTATATGCATCTATCTATCAATATAATCAAAATAAGCAACAAGGATAGCCAGAGCTAATGCAGTATGATCGTTTCAAGCGACTCCATTTAATTGAACAATGCAATCATTACATCAATTTAAATGCAGAGCAATCCTCAGCTGCATAAAGACATAGAATTAGATTAAATTAAAAACAGATGGACACATTAGTATAATTTTACCAAAAATCTCCAAGGAGGGAAGGAGATAGACAAAGAACATGCTGTCTTCACCTCAGCTTAGAAGCTACTAAGGTATCAGGAAGAAAGACCTGTTACAGATCTAGTTTGTCACTGTTTTATGGGGTCAGTTTTAATTTATAGTCTAGTTTATCAAATCTTTGTATATCTAAGACCAAAAGAGCAAGGAGCAGTGTCTGTTAGGAAGGGAGCTGAGGGAGTCGACAGAAATCATAGTGGGTATAGTCATAAAAACTATCAAGATTAATTTGAAGCAATATAATGAGATTTGGTAAAGGAAATCTTAAATCAAGATGTTAGCTGACAATTAAAGGGGCAAGCCACTAGTAGACCATCGATAATGAAACGGGGGAAATTTTATCATGGGGTACTATAGTTAAATATTTTAAACAACATTGCCATATTATATAAAGTTAAAATTTAGGGTTATTCAGAAGATTATTAAGAAGAATATTATAACAAAAGGATGAAAAGTTTTTTGAATACTTTTGAGTATATACCAAACTTTTTACTACAATAGAGGGAGGAAAAGAAATTACCTAGAAATAGTTTGATATTTATACATATTATATACTTAAATACTAACTTATTAGATTGTATCTGTGAAGATTGATCAATTGGTATTTACTGGTATTTAATAAAGGAGTACTGAGGTAAAAGAACATGCTAACTATATATTAATTAAATTATAACATCAAGGATAATACAGTGTAGCATTACATAAAGAAGCACATAAACAGGAAAATAGAATAAGACAAAATTCAAAGGGATAAAACCTCTGAGAACTTCTCATGGAAACCCCACAAAACCACAGTCATCTTGACCACTAAGGAAGCACCTTCTCCTAGTTGTTCTCCTTCAATTTATAGATGCATGCTTAGAGCAAGCCCATCCACTTGGGTCAAGTTTGCCACTCTCATCCACCTTTCAAGAAATTTGATGGGAGGCAGCACTTCCCTCTCCTCACTTTCCTCTTCAAATGAAATTTTCAAATGCTTCCGAGGACTTTATTATGGTCAAAGAGGAAGGTCTCTGTCTTTCAGCTGGTTGCTAGTTCAGGAGAGCTGAAGCTGCTGTAATGGTGGTAGAAGAGTTAAACATTAAAAATGCATATACATTGCAAGTAGTTGTTATGTATTGGTGAAGGAACCTTTGCTAATGGGCTGAATGGATTTTATAAAATATGGTTTAGTTAGTTTGTGTGAATATAGCAGTAGCACTGTCCCAGATAATTGAGTAATAATTTAATATAAGTTAGATATTAGTAGAAGATCACTAGTTGATCAGCTTGAAGTATTTATTGTGAGTTAGATGTACTGTTTAGGATTTTGATCTATTTTGAGTGTGAAAGAAGCTGAATCCTGTGACCATAACAGGAAATGCATAAACAATATCCTGCCACTGGTGAATAGGGTAGGGTTCAATTCATGTGGTATTACTATTAAATTGTTTTTGTGAAGTTGGATTCTAACACTAATATTGTGCATGTGCATGTCATAATCAAAATACAAAACTGGGTTTCTCTCAGAGATCCAGAACATCTTGTCAGCTATCTCTGTGTTCTTTGTTAGACTGAGTAATGCTTAAGGCCATCTTAAAAGCATTAAAAAAAATAAAGTAATTTTTAAAAATACAACTATGAGAAAACTAGTTGAAGTTCTAAAAGGACTAAAACCTAAGAATAAAAAAAAAAGTTGTAATCTTACTCAAACTCATCATATGCCAGGTGTAGTGAAGGTGTATGGCCTAGTGGTTAGGGTATTCAGGTCACAATCGTGAGTTCAAGTTCCAGTGGTGCATTGTGTCTCTTGAGCAAGACACTTTCATGTTGCTCCAGTCCACGCAGCTGGGAAAAATGAGTAGTACCTGTATTTTGAAGGGCCAGCCTTGTCACATTTTGTGTCACACTGAATCTCCCTGAGAACCAGAGTAAGAGCATGTGTGTCTGTGAAATGCTCAACCACTTGCACATTAATTTCATGAGCAGGCTGTTCTGTTGACTGGATCAATTGGAACCCTTTTTGTTGTAACCAACAGAGTGTCTTTTTTTCTGGGGGGGGGGGGTATGTGCGGCATATCACTGGGACTATTTTATTAATGATAAGATAAATGTGTCTAAGTATTTTTTTAAATCTAAAATAGAATTCTTCAGCTAGTGTCATTTTCATTAGTCTTCCTGATTTGAAATTTTATATTTGTCAGCTGCCAGCATAGATAGGCACAGGCTGTGTAGTTCAGAAGTTCACCTTGCAACCATGTGGTTTTGGGTTCAGTCCCACTGTGCAGCAGCTTCTACTATTGTCCTTTATACCAATACTACTGTGAGAGATAATGTTTCTTTATGCTGAATCAAATATCTCACCATGCACTTGTGATGTTCTTTTCCATTTTCATATCTTACAATAACATCGTTGGTTTCCAATGACTGAATCCTGAAGATTCTAATTGGACAAGAGGTAACATATAAGGCAATACAAATAATCATGGAATGGTAAATAATTTCACAACCATTTCCCAGTTCAAATTTAAATAAATTCTTTAATAAACACCTCATCTGATCTCCATTTTCTTCTCTTCTGCAAGTTTTTCCTCATATGTGCTCCACTTAAAACATTACACTTCATTCTTGTCAAAGCAAATATATATGTAAACTATTCTGTCTTCAAGATCTTTTTATTTGGATTTATTAGTCCACCTGAGAGAAGTTATTTCATTATAATAATGGCTTGGTCAGGATTTTGAAGCTAGAATATATACAACAGGGATGGCTATTATAAAGTATTTTGTCCAAAGCTCTAACAATTTTATCAGTCCACTGCCCTGGGTTAGTAATTTATTTATGAAAGGATCAAAAGCCAAGTTGACCTTGGCAGGATTTGAATTTAGAATTCAAGGAGTCAAAATTATTTTTTATAAATCAAACATTTTAATGTCTCTGCCAATTTGTCACCCTACTCTCTCTCTATTCCCCATCTCTACTGTGTCTTTATTCTTCACTTCTATGTGTTTCAACTTATTTCTCTATTGCATCTCACTTATCAAGCTGTCATTATACCATAATCAGGAAGGCTTGCAATTGGCAAGTTCCTTTGACTAACAAATGAAGAAACAACAAATCTAGTAAAAGTTTATGCAAATAACTCAATTTATTAGAAAAAAATTATCTTTATGACAACTGAGAAATGTGGATGTAAAATAGCTATCAAATGGAAGAAAATAATATTCAATGTTAGAATAGAAAGATTGGCAGCTATATAATAAATAGCGCAATCATCTGATAAATTCAACTAATTTTAAATGTCTTAATTCTTTAGCTTTAGATTCTTTAATTAGTTAGCAAAAATGAGTTAATGCTGTTGCTGTTGTTGTTATTCTTGTAGTTGTTAATTAGATCCACTCAGTTCTGTATAACAAACTCTTTCCCTTGAACTTATCCGATCAAATTGTTACAATGGCAGAACATAGCAGAGAGGTCGTATTTCTATGTGATTCACAACCATGTTGCTGTCTTTATCATAAATTAGCTAATTGTGAAAGGATATGGCAGTCTGGACATGTTCTGTCCTGTTTGACACCTAAATTTGTTATATACAATGTTTAGGTGGTAAGAATGATGATTATAGTGGTAGTTGTGCTCATAGTAATACAACAAGTTGGTACTGGTGATGCTGATACAGCTTGCAGTAGTGATGGTGATATATATGATGAAAGCAGTGTCAGTAGGGCAAAAGTAATAATAATGGTAATGGCAAGTAGTGATGATGATGGTGGTGGTGTTGGTAGTAACTGTGATAATAAGAGCTGTGACAGCAGTAATGATGGGGTTGAAGGTGATGGAAAGGATAATCCTAATGGTGATGATCAAATGTCTGCTACATCTAGAATAATTTGGCTTAGGCAGGGGATTAGGCAGATCATTTCCACGTGTCAATGCAGGAGAATGAAAGCATATATAATATAGTTTAATGCTGGTTACTATGTAACTAGTATTACTGATTACTGGAGGAAGGTTGTGGTAATATATGAGGTCTGATCAATAAGTATCCGGACTGTTGACATAGTAATGAAGCTAAAGCTTGCCGAGTGAAGCTGCTTGGTAAAGACTGACTTTGAACTCTGCTGTGCATGAGCACTAAGTTTTAACGCTCTAGCCCACTTCCACTTTTTACGGCAGTGCTTGGAAGGAAGGTGCATAGCGTATGATCATTGCTATGACCGTGGCAGAGAAAGTTGTCATGACAATACCTGCTCATAGTCCTTCGCAAAGTAGCAGAAAGTGTATGGAGTAGAGTGTAAGAACCACACACAAGTGTATGAGTAGTTCAGATGTTTCAAAGATAGCCAAAAAAATGACAATATTGATGAACATTCTGGGAGACCCACAACCAGCAGAACTGAGAAAGACACTGCAGATATGCATGCAGCTGTGAGGGGAAGTTGTTGAATCACCATCCATGAGTTATCAGAGGATGTGCAGATTAGTTACAGTTCAGTTCAGTCCATTATCACTGAAGATTTGGGTATGAGACGAGTGTCTGCAAAGTTTGTGTCAAAACTACTTTCAGCTGACCAAAAAGACACTCGGGTTTCAGTTGCACAACATCTTGATTGTGAGGAGAATGGTGAAAACGTTTTGAAAACTTTGTGTAGGTCTCTGAGCAGGTTTTGCCAAACTTTTGGCAAAATGTGATGCAGATTCTCTGCTCAACTTCCTTTGTCATGGTCAATGTGATGATCACATGCTACACACCTTCCTTCCAAGCACTGCTGTAAACAGCGGAAGTGAGCTAGGACGTTTAAACTTAGTGCACATGCACAGCAGAGTACAAGATAAATCTGTGCCAAGCAGCTTCACTCTGTGTGCTTTAGCTTCGTTACTATGGCAACAGTTCAGATACTTATTGATCAGACCACATATGGTTGAAAGACAACATAATGAGACTTAATGTGTGTATATAGATATTCATTTAGTGAAAGCAAACCTCTGAATCAGAAAGTCTTGGATTTGACTCCACTTGGACAAGCAGCTTCTTGGACCTTGAGCAAGTGTTTTCTACCATCATCTCAGGTCATCATAGTGATATTTGGTTGATGGAAACTGTGCCTGTTGGATGATGTACACCTGTAATTAGAGTGACTTGCCTTGTCACACAATTTCATGTCAAATCTGTTTGACAATACTAGTAAAGGTACTCATGTCTGTGGAATATTTGGTTCCTCATATTACAATTCAAGAAATAGGTAACTCTGTTGATCAAACAACTAGAGTATTCGTTGAAATTGGTGATGAATTTCCATTTGTTTTTGCCTTTTTTTCATCAACTACATATAGTGAGAGAAAAGAGAATGAGGAAAAAGTGAGAAAGAAATGACAAAATTATAAAAAGTTTTTCCTTTCCTGAAATAAAGAGTTATTTCTAAAATATCAGCTTCCTCTTTTTTCCTTGTCCCACAAACTTATTTGAATTTGTGAATATCACAACACAGTTTTTCCTAATGCAGACCAACATTAGTTTCCTCAAACTCTTTACTTTTTTCTTTACACTTGAAAATATAACTACAGCAGTATGTACACTGATTTATAGCTTTGGTCTTTTCACTATTGCTTAAGCTGATAAGTGAGTGACAGCAGTACAACTAAACTTAATAATACTTCAGCTGTCAACAGGCAAGCTACAGGTAAGTTGCTTTAATTGGGGACTTTATAATAACAACAGTGTCATGTATCACTTAGAATATCATTAGACACCTTAGCTGATGTTATGGTTAACTATTTAACATTGGATGTAAAAAAAGTAATTTCACATTTGAAATAGCTAGCACCAAATGCAGTTTCAACACAAGGAAGACTATACCACTTAAGATTTTATGGTATAGAATTTTGAGAATAAATGATGTACACTTGAAATGTGAAAAAAAAAAGTAAAATATTAAACATTGTTTACAGAAACTTGTTTGTGTAAATCTTCAAAGTTTGTAAGCCAAGAGAGGATTCTCTACTTACTAAAAGTAGCAACCAAATCTTTCAAATTTCACAATAAAATGGAAGGACATTGAATAATGTAGTCCACGGTGTGAAAAGATACCCCCCACCCCACCCACACATAGATGGTCATGGTTGGACCTCCTTTCTTTATAAGTTTGCTCAATCAGGGCTGATCTGTAGTTTTCTAAGACTTGAAACTTAGTAAAAAAACAAAAAACAAAACAAAGTAAAATAGTTAAAAATCAAAGAACAATCTTGTTTTCAATGTCCAGTGAATTATACACAATGCTGCCTATTTATAGCTATGTACATGTGTGTGTGTACAGAGCCAATGTATGTGAATTGTGGTTTTACTGCCCTCTGAACTAACTGATGCTTAAATATTTTTTTTAATTGTCCAAAACAACTAATGGAAGATATTTGATCATTTCTTCCTGAATGTGATGACTTGTGTCAAATTAACAATTTAAAAAAATTTCCGTTAGGAGGAAAGGTCACTGCTCATGAAAGGACTATAAGATTGTTGGAAGAGAGGGAGGTAGGTTATCATCAAACTGAAGAACACTTGCAACATAGTGGACTCTGCCAAAATCAATCAATGGTAGTGTTAAACTGGGTGATAGATTAAGTTTACTCTTCAAGTATGCCATGGTAGGATTTGAACTCAGAACATAAAGAGCCAAAACAAATACTGCAAGACGTCTGACACTAACATTTTTACCAACCCACTACCCTAGACTAGTACTTCATTTATTAACCATTAAAGGATGAAAGGCAAAGTTGACCACAACAGGGTTTGAAATCAGAATGCAAGATACTGGAAAAATATTACAAGTTATTTCATCCAATGTTCTGAAGATTCTGATAATTTACCACTATTTTAGATGTCTCAATTCATCATCAAAAGTCACAAATTCTTCTAAAAGTTTAATAATTATCTCCATATAACTATTGTATTTCACCACCTTTTCAATGTTATGAAATAAATCATTAAAACATGAACAATGGACCAGTGATATATTTATCATTATAAAGAGCTGAAGCTAAGTTGTCACAGAAATACTTTAGTATTTATTAGCTTCCAGATTCACTGAGAAGAAAATGTAATCTGGTTTAGCCTATTGTAGCCTAACATAAAATACAGCATCACAGTTGTTAATGATCAAAGTGAAGATGAATTATAACAGTATAACTATCATTATGAAAAGTCTCCCAGTAAGCATAACTAGAGTAGATAAACAGTCAGAGAATGCAAGATTTATTGATGTTCAAAGGTATACAATTTTCTAAAAAATTCCTTTCAAAAGCCATATCACTCTTTAGAAAAAAATGCATTGCTTATATCAAGATTATTGAGTATACAAGTTATATCAGATCAGATGATAAGTAACAGAATATATTTCTCTTGTGTATATGGAAAGTTTAAAGAATTAAAACAGAAGGATTTGGTCAGTTATTGTGTATACAGAAATGAAAGATATGGTTCCATAGAAAGATGATACTTATCCTCTTATAAAAAAGTTTAAAGTGAAAAGTGAAATGAAATTTTATCATGAATTCTACTTGAAAAGATCCTGACTACTTTGCTGACTGAAATCTGATACCTCTGGAGGTTTGTCATAGGTCAAGAGGGTCAGAGAAATATGGTCACAATTAGGAAATGCGTGAAGTGTGCATGACAAACAATTTGTTATTAGATTACCAAGCATCCACACACACACCAACACATAGATATTGAATAAATATTTTATACATACAGGCACATATGTGTGCATACATACATATTTACTTGTATATATACATCAACATTTTATGTCTGCTTTCCATGATGGAGTGGATTAGACAAGCTACTAATGTCCTACTTGTATATGTCATTTTTGGAATAGTTTCTATAGACAGGTGCCTTTCTCAACACCAAGATCTTTCTAGGGAATATTGGAAACATTTTATCAGGGCACCAGCACTAGTGAAATTGCTTTCTAACCAACAAAGCTAGAGAGCCTTCATTTTATTCCTTGTTGTTTTCACTCATTAAGGGCAATGACAGAAATGAACAAGAGTGAGAAGGTGAAAGAAATGAAAGTGTTGATAAAGGTGGCAGGGTGGCAGAGGAGGGAGAAATAGTGAGGTGCAGCTACATGAGATCAGTCCCATGTCTTCCTTGGTTTTTCCTTTCTTCCATAGGTTCCATCCAACTTGGAGCACAACATTTCATTGTACAACTGTCATCCTTCATATGCATCACATGCTAGTATTAGTATAGCCACCTCCCTTGGCATATTATTTTCTGATTCTTCTTCTATCCAGATTTTTTCTCAGCTCATTTGTATTTCTTTGTTCATGCTCATAAATATCACACTTCCATCTGTGTATGATTGCTTCATTTCTTTGTAGTCTTTGCAAATCTTTTGCATTCCATATCTTTGTCTTGCTAGGTAGGTAACAAATGCTATCAACCACTAACAATATTTCTGAGCATTGAAATGTGGCTATTTTATATATATATATTTCATATTAACTATTCTTGTGCATCTTCCACAACAAAGTCTGTCTTCTCTGCTAGTCTGTGATCCCAAGTATTTGTTAGTTTGTCTGTCTGTCTAACACGCAAATGACTGATAGACATGGCCCCTACTATGAACTATCTTTCCTCTAAGTAATAAGATTATTGTGTTCTTTTAATTTTCCAGGAAAGATTAGATTCTTTCTCTGCCTGGTATAGACTGTAATATCAGTACTATTAAAAATAAATTGAAATAAAGAAAACCGGACACTCTATTCATCATCATACATAGAATAGTCCTTCTAAAGAAAACAAGTCAGTGGCACAAAAAAGAATAAACTGGGTCTGACAGACAATGTAATAAATTTATGTGAGTTAGAAATAAGTGAAAGCTCACAAAATTATCTCCAAGATAGAGGGAGCAGAACATCTCTTTCTCATTAAAGAATGTCACTATAAGTAAAAGAAGAAATGTATTGAGATGCACTATTACAAAAATTCTGAAATATATCATTGGTATTGTTTTGTGTTCCAAGTTATTATGAGAAAAGGAAGACCCCAACAATATTGCTAACTGAAGGCAATCTTTTTGAAATTTGCACATCTGTCTATGTTAGGAATATAGAAGTTTCATGTGACATTCATATGTATGTTATACTAGTATCTGTTTATGATACCATAGCTGTTGCACTCTGTAATTGGTATACTAGGGTATCATATCAGTTTAATGACATGTTCATCATAATCCTTCAGGCAATAACAGAAGAATTTAAGATAGGCTGTCACTGGGAGCTTCTCTATGCTGATGACCTTGCTCTTATAGCTGGATCACTACCTGAACTAGAGAAGTTCCAGGTATGAAAGCAAGGTCTAGAATCAAAGGGTCTTAGAGTTAACCTAGCAAAAACCAAAGTCTTAGTAAGTAGAAAGGCAGACAAATCACAAATCCCTTCAGGCAGATGGCCCTGCTCAATCTGTAGACAAGATGTAGGTAGAATCTCTGTAAGATGAACCCAGTGTAAGCTTTGGACACATAAAAGGTGCAGCAATATCAAAGGAAGGTTAAGAGGGAAACAAGCTTTTGTATGTGGAAGATGCACAGGTACAATAAACACTGAAATTGGACAGAAAATAGACTCCATCAATTGCCAGGGAAGCAAGCTAGAGATAGTAGATAGCTTCCGTTATCTAGGTGACCAAGTTAGTAGTGGAGGTGGATGTTCCGAGAGTGTAGCTGGGAGAATAAGATTAGGCTGGGCAAAGTTCAGAGAGCTTCTACCCCTGCTTGTAACAAAAGGCCTCTCTCTCAGAGTGAAAGGCAGATTGTTTGATGCCTGTGTGTGAACAGCTGTGCTACATGGCAGTGAAACATGGGCTGTGACAGCCGAGGACATGCGTAGATTTGAAAGAAATGAAGCTTTGCTGGATGTGCAATGTCAGTGTGCATGTTCAACAAAGTGTAAGCATCTTGAAAGAAAAGTTAGGCATAAGAGGCATCAGATGTGGTGTGCACCAGAGATGACTGTGCTGGTATGATCATGTGATGCGTATGGACGAGGACAGCTGTGTAAAGAAGTTCTGATATCTAACTGTGGAGGGAGCGTGTGGTAGAGGTAGACCCAGGAAGACACAAAATGAGGTGGTGAAGCATGATCTTCGAACTTGGAGCCTCACAGAGGCAATAACTAGTGACCGAGACCTTTGGTGGTGTGTTGTACTTGAGAGGACCCATCAAGCCAAGTGCACCCATGCTGGTAGCATGTAAAGAACACATTTCAAGTGTTGGGCCTCGTCAAGGCAAAGTGGTTGAGTTCCTTTCAAGCATTGGGCCTCATGGAGGCAAAGTGGCTGAGTTCTTTTCGAGTGTTGGGCCTCATGAAGGCAATGACCAAGACCTTTGGCATTATGTCATGCTTGAGAAAAAGACCCATCAAGCTGAGCAAAATAACAGTCGTGGAAGATACCGATGTCATGCAATTGGCACCCATGCCAGTGGCACATAAAAGCACCCGTTACACTCTCGGAGTGGTTGGCATTAGGAAGGGCATCCAGCCGTAGAAAACCATGACAAATCAGACTGGAGTCTGGTGCAGCCTTCCAGCATGTCCAACCCATGCCAGCATGGACAATGGACATTAAATGACGATGATGACACTAGCAGCCATAACAGTTGCAATGTTTAAATCATTATCATTAACTAACTTTCCCTAAACTTAATCAGCCTTATCTAAATTATATTCTGACTCTAACTCATTCATGTGCTAGGATATGAGTTCAGTTAATGATCATGAGTGCATGGATCAACTATTATTGCATTAATAGCATTCATTTCACCTTTTAGAACCATATTAGAAGGCTGGCAGTTGGGAAAACATTTCACTCTAAATCTTGGTCCATGAAATTTGTGAATAAAATAACATTCTTGTGGAAATATTGTGACCCTGCAGATAAGCTGGATCACTCAGTCACTCACTCATGCTCTTGCTTGATGGGGCTGGGGTCATCCCAGTTAGTGGTCTCCACCAGACCTCGCCACTGCTGGTTATCCTGTGCCAGACCCTCTGCATCCTCCAAGATAATGTTGAGCCCCCTGGAGATCTTAATCATGCACATTCAGCCATCCGGTGCCATGCCTGCCATGGGGCCTCTTTCAGCCTGTAGCTTCTGTGTTGAATGAGAGTAAGGCCTGGAAGCAGGAAACAGAAGAAAATATAAAAATGAAAAAAATTTGTAATTATAATTTCACATTGTTTTTTCTTATTTGTTTGTTCAAGAAGCTGAGTAAATACTCGTGATCTTTTGATGCTCTCACATGAAGGGACTGGGATAAGTGAATGAGGTTAGTAGGGTTAACACTTAATTCATGACTGGAGTGAAATATAGGCCGGAAAGGAACTTTTAAAAGATGTAATCATAATAGAAACCAAATAATGATAACATTGAACTACAGATTCATGTTAGAAAATATTGAGTGTCACTGAAGTAGGTATCAAGGGCTTCTGATTATTGTAGTTAAATTAATTCTCATTTTGGCATTAACAGTTTGGCTGTTAGAGGTAGGATATCTAGATTTACAGCATTGTAGATAATTGGAATATATATCTGAACAAATGAAGAAATGTTAAGTAATAGTCTGTTACTTATAAGTAGACAAGAAAATTATGAACTTTTAGAAATTATATAGATGTATATGTTACCAATAGTGGCTGAAATACTTATCAAATTTTTCTAGCAAGTAAAACCCATCCTTCTAACCTCAATCTTGACAGCTAAGACCCATCTGCCATTAATCAAAATAAGCTCCCCTGGTAGCAAAGAGTGATTTTTTTCCTAGGTCACTGAAACAGTCTCATTTTTAACTGCTCCAAACTAAATTTGTTACCTTCATTTCCTGTCAAACAGATGATGACAACCGTGATACCTAGCCACCTTAGACAATCATTGTGAACTCTGTTGGTAACTAAATTCTTCCCTCTACATTATAGAAAGACATGGCATAGATTATCAGCCATAGTGAGGAAGCTGATACCCAGCCCTACTAAATTACCATCATGCTATCCCTACCTTGTTAAATAAGCTACCCTTACCTCTACAATTTTCAGTTGCCTAAGACTTCTACTGTAAGTACCACTGGTAGTTACACCATTTTCCTACTTCATGGCAAGACGAGGCTTCTCAGAAAGCAACAAAGTTTATAAAAAAAGCTTCTACTCATGTAAAATTCGCACCCAAAAATTTTCAAAATTGCTGATATAGCCAGAGGAAAAAGGTTTGCGATTTAGTTGTATTTAGCATAATTTCACTTACTTATGATTAGATTTCATTAAATTTTCATTAAATAAAAATGATTTCTGATTAACAGGTATCATATTGAGAGCTATTAAATTACAAAGTGTTTGTATTGTTTATAATAAACTTTATTTTACATTTTTTGCCCACAAGAGAGTATGTCTGATCTTTAGCATATTGCTGTATGTCTTCTCAAATCACAATCACAGTAAAAGTTGTTGATAAGAATTACCAACAAAAACAAAGCTGATAAATACACACAGGCGTATTTATCAGCTTTGTTTCTGTTGGTAATTCTTATCAACAACGTACATATCATTATGTATGTCAATGATGCTCCATTGCGATAGGTAAAAACTCCAAGCAATGTAAAATATGGCCCGAACTGTGTTTACCAACATGAATGTCTGGCTTTAAAAATAGTTAACCATTTAATGGTTTTACTAAATCTATACAGAAAAAGTAAGCATTATACTGTCCAACATAAATAAAAGCCATTATTTTTTCTGTAAAAACCTATTCTGACATTAAATGAGTCAACTTCTGGTATGAATGTTTATGTTTTGTACATCTTTTTTCAACGAAACAAATTTCAAAAAAAATTCAGGAAACAATCTACTCATGTAATTTGCGCACCCACTAAAGATCATTTTTATTTTTGTGAAAAAAAGTGCGTAAATTACATAGATTTTTATGGTAATAAATTTATGTCTGGTCTCAGTATGGCATCATGAGGTTAACAACAATTGCAGCCTATTGTGCATGTGTGTTGACTTCCTTTCTTTCCTCAGAAGGGACAAGGGTTCTTTACAAACATCATGCAAATGTCTTCAAGTGATTACATCAGAAATGTTTTAAACATTCTGAATGATTCAGTCTTTCATATTGAAGCAAGGATATACAGGCACTATTTATGCTGGACCAAACACTTTATGTGAATGAATGATCAAAGAATCGCAAAACAAATGCTATATATTGAACTTGTATCTTGATAATACCTTCAAACTAAGGCTGTAGTTTTTAAGTCTATTTAGAGTCTCCCATGAAAACATTTCAGGTAAGTGAAGCCAGCTGGGGATAAAATCATTTGGCTGCTATAAATGGACAAGAAAATGGGTAAAAGTTGTGGATGTATTTAAAACAACATGCATTTCCCTTACAGAATTTAGGTAAGCTGCACCGAAAATATACAGTTTATGAACTGGATATGGTAAGCTTGGTTTGTGTCTCCACAACATAATTTAAAAATGTGTAATAACACATGTATATTAGATATTTGAGACAAATATTTATGTATTAGTACAATAGAGTAAATTACTTGACATTCATAACCAGAAGTATCTATTAACAAGTGATTCATTCAGGTTGTATTGATATAAGTGATCAATACTTCAACATCCAGACAATATATATAAGAATGACAGAACTGATATAAGATAGAATATTGACATATTTTGCCTTTATTTTTTATAGGATGCTTCCAGATTTTAAATTTCTAAGTCAGATTTGAGAATATATATATAAAAAAAGGAACAAATAAGATACAAACGATAAAACAAGTAGATTCAATTTTTAAAACGCCACCACTAATTTTGTTACTCTTGCATGAATTATTGAAATGATTGACAAATATCTTTGCTGAAAAAAAGGACAAGTTTATTCCCAGAATGCATATTTGTATTACCTACATACATATGTACATATGGGTGCATGTATGTATGTTTGTGTGTGCTTGTGTGTGTGTGTGTGTGTGTGTTTGTTAGTGTGTGTGGGGTGGGTAGGTGGGTGTTGAGGGTATCTTTGTATTTGTGTTTATTCTCTCACCATTTGGAAAGTAATGTTGGGTTGTTTGTGTCTCTGTAACTTGAACAAAAAGAAACCAACAAAATAAGTATCAAATTAGAAAT
>NC_068999.1:26045446-26050122 GCF_001194135.2 Octopus bimaculoides | reverse complement strand
ACACACACACACACACACACACACACACACACACACACACACACACACACACACACACACACACATGCACACACAAGCACACAAACACTTATATACATACACAAGTTATTACAGCAGCAGACAAACCCATATATTCATAGAATTAAATGTTTTGGTAATTAATGAAATTTTTGTTATTCGCACACTAATCTTTAATCAAAAACTAATTAGTTGCTTTAACTCTGTAAAATGAAAATATCTCAAGGGTATTGGTGTTAAGTTAGATCATCTAAATCCTAATCTTCATCCAATATAAACATGGTGCATTTAACAGTGTGGATTTGAATATTATATAATGAGTCCTTTATCTGCTAAAGTGTTGATAGCTGAGATACTGACTGTAAGTGTGTGTGAACAGAGTTAGAGTAAAAAGAAAAGTGAAATCAAAAATGAGCTTAAAACTTTCTTGTCACAGCAAGAAACAGATTATGGTGAACTTGTTATATAAGAAAGGGTAGCAATTTCAGTTTTCAATCTTTTGTATGGATAACTAAACAGCAGGAATCATCATCATCATCATCATCATCATCATCATCATCAATTAACGTCCGTTGTCTATGCTGGTATGGGTTGGACAGTTTGACCAGGGCTGGTAAGCTGGAAGACTGCACCAGACTCCAGACTGACTTGGCATGGTTTTCTATGGTTGGATGCTCTTCCTAACGCCAACCACTCTGAGAGTGTAATGGATGTTTTTATGTGTCACCAGCATGGGTGCCATTTCTGTGACACCAACATCTGCCACAACTGCAATTTTGCTTGGCTTCATGGGTCTTCTTCTCAAGCACGTCATAATGCCAAAGGTCTCGGTCGTTGCCTCCGTGAGGCCCAATGCTTGAAAGGCAAAAGTTCCTGCTGTTTCCATGGCTATACTGCAATCGAAACACCACCCTCCTGTCTGCATAATACGATATACATTCGACACTTTCAAAAACAAAAACAAAAAAACCCATTTACAAATGTTGTTGCATTTCAAAAGAAGCCATGCACTTAGTGCTCAACTTGATGGAAACTGTTGTCAGTGGGCAGCAACCATTATTAAAAGTATTTTCTACCATTGGATTCAGGAAGACAAAGTAAGAGTTTCTGACCAGGTAGTTATATTAACAATGTAGAGAGAGTTCTATCATGCAAAGAACTAGCAGTGAGCTATATTTATATCTCAGAATAGATTTCTAGTCATAGGAATTAATATCATTAAAAATTGAAAATAGCATGTCTGTCACCAACTTACAGTTCCTTTCCCATGTAAAAAACATAACCAATGTCTATGAAAGTATCATCATCATCATTGTTTAACGTCCGTTTTCCATGCTAGCATGGGTTGGACAGTTTGACTGGGGTCTGGCAAGCCAGGAGGCCGCACCAGGCTCCAATCTTATCTGGCAATGTTTCTACAGCTGGATGCCCTTCCTAATACCAACCACTCCGAGAGTGTAGTGGGTGCTTTTTACGTGCCACCAGCGCAGGAGCCAATTGGGGTGAGGGGGCTGGCATCAACCCCGTTTGGATGGTACTTTTTATGTTCCACCGGCACGGGGATAGTCAGGCAACACTAGCAATGATCCACGCATGAATGGTGCTTATTGCATGCCACCAGCATGGGAGCCAGTCAGGTGGCACTGGCAATGGCCCATGCATGAATGGTGCTTATTGCGTGCCACCAGAATGGCAGCCAGTCAGGTGGCACTGGCATTACTCACAACTACAATTTCCATTTGATTGTGGTTTGATTTGATTTTGATTTTGATGTACTTGACTCAATAGGTCTCCTCAAGCATGGCATGTCACCCGATGAGCCAAAGGTACTTTTTTAAGTGGGCTGGTTATGCAACATTGGTGTAGACTACAGCTGTGATCTCATTTTACTTGCCGGGTCTTCTCAGTCACAGCATATCTCCAGAGGTCTCAGTCTTTCGTCATTGTCTCTGTGAGGCCCAATGTTTGAAGGTCATGCTTCATCACCTCATCCCATGTCTTTTTGGGTCCCCCTCTACCACTTTTGGGAGTGGTACTTCTTCACACAGCTCTCCTCATCCATCCGTAGTACATTATCATACCAGCGCAGTCATCTCTCTTGCATGCCACATCTGATGCTTCTTAGGTCCAACATTTCTCTCAGGGTGCTTACACTCTGTCATGTGTGCATACTAACATTACACATCTGTAGTGGCGTGAAATTATAGTTGCCATTGAGGAAGTACTATTCTGTGCATGCGCAGGGGACTTCACTACCGGAAGCCCCTCGAGTTGCGCATGCGTAGTAAAACTCGTACTTAAAGAAAGAGTTTCACTTTGTTAAGCGAGTTGAGCCTGAGACTTTCGACGTGACAACACCTCGCTCCTCCACGAAGCACTTTTCACCACGATGCTATTGATGGTGATAGCTATTTGCTCCTCTGGCAGGCATCAAGGAAGCCCTTAACCTTCCACTACCAACTACAACTTAATCAGCGGCTGCTAAGCTGAATGACAGGAATTGTGAAACCAAGCATCATCATAAATAAAACCTTTTTATTATATTGTTAATTGTTCTAATGTCTCTTCATTTGTAATGCTGTTGAAAGGTGATAGAGAGAGACTAAAGTCTCCATGACAACTATCAAACTTTTTACACTGGTGACCCCGACGTGATTCGAACACGCAGCCTTCTGACACATCCAGTAGATCATGCTAGCTTCATTTCTTTCAAGCTTATGCATGTTTTCAGCAGTCATGGCCCATGTTTCACTGCCGTGAAGCATGGCAGTTCGCACACATGCATCATACAATCTACCTTTCACTGTTAGCCCTTTGTTCCCAGTAGAGGTAGGAGATTTCTGAACTTTGCCCAGGCTATTCTTATTCTAGTGGTAATGCTCTCTGAGCATTTGCCCCACCACTACAGACTTGGTTGCCTAGGTAGCAGAAGCTATCAGCTACTTCTAGTTTCTTCCTGTGGCATGTGATGGGATCTGTTTACTGAGCATCTGTGGTGTTTATTGCCCCTGTGCATCTGCCGTACATGAAAGCTACATTTCCGGTTAACCTTCCTTTGATGTTCCTGCACTTCTTATGAGTCCATAGCTTACACTGGGTACATCGTATGGAGTTTCTACCTACACCTTTTCTACAGATCAAGCAGGGCCATCTATCTGAAGGGGTTTGTGATGTGTTCGCCTTCCTACTTACTAGAACTTTGGTCTTTGCTAGATTGACTCTAAGGCCTTTTGATTCTAAACCTTGCTTCCACACCTGAAATTGCTTCTTTAGTTCAGTTAGTGATTCTGCTATGAGAATCAGGTCATCAGCATAGAGGAGCTCCCAGGGGCAACCTGTCTTGAATTCCTCTGTTATTGCCTGGAGGACTATGATGAATTAGAGGAGGCTGAGGGCTGACCCTTGGTGGACCCCTACTTCTACCCGGAATTCTTCACTATACTCATTGCCAACCCTAACCTTACTAATGGCATCTCTGTATAGGACCTGTACAGCTCTTATTAACCATTCGTCAGTCCCTAATTTCTGCATAAAGGATTGGGTGACTCTGTCAAAGGCTTTCTCCAAGTCCACAAAAGCCAACATAGGGGATTATCTTTGGCTAGGTATTTCTCCTGCAGTTGCTATACCAGGAATATAGTATCAGTGGTGCTTCTACCTGGCACAAAACCAAACTGCATCTCATCTAAGCAGACTCTCTCCCTAATTAGTTGAGGTATGACCCTCTCCATGACCTTCATCACATTATCCAGCAGTTTGATACCCCTGTAGTTATTTGTATCTAAAGCATCACCTTTACCCTTGTAACAGTTGACTATGGTACTGCTACACTAGTCATTGGGTATGACTCCTTTGTGAACTACCAGGTTTACAATGCGGGTGACTAGGTCATAACCCACACCACCAGATATCTTAAGCATCTCAGCAGTGATTCCTGATGTGCCGGGGGCTTTTCCTGACTTCATACCCTTAACTGCTTTATCTACCAGGGTGCTGTCTATTCAGATAGCTGGTTCCTCTACTGGGTCAACATTTGGCAGGCTCTCCTCCTCTCACTCATTTTCCACATTCAGCAGCCTTTCATAATGGCTTCTCCAAGTGTCTTTCTTTTCAGAATCATTAAAAGCAAGTGCACCATCATCCATGCAGACACATTTCTCTCCTGTGACATCATAATTTTCTCTCACAGACTGTCTTGCAATCTGAAATACTTCAGTTCTTTGGTCCTCACGTCGCTGAACATTGGCAAACTTCTTTTCTGCTTTATCTTTGGTTATGCATACCTGTTGCCCAGCCTCCCTTCTGGCTATCTGGTACAGTTCCCTGCTACCCCCACTCTTTCAGGCTTTCCAGGCCTGTTTCTTTGCTCTAATGGCTTTGTCTACCATTACTCTAGGTCTGGAAGGGACTTTGCACCATCCACAGATTTGGTCTGTGACACTCAGTAAGCTGTCATGTAGGAATTTCCAGCTACCCTCTATGTCCGAAGTCTGTAGCTCCTCCTTCCTCTCATAAAATTTTTTGATGAGGATGTCTCTAAATCTCTGACAATGTGAAGGGTTCTCCAAATCCTTCTTTTATGGATTGGTCTGCTTCTTGGCATCCTTCTGGCCTCAAGTCTAAAGTCACTAATGACTAGTCTATGCTGGGGGGGGGGG
>NC_068999.1:26042420-26045386 GCF_001194135.2 Octopus bimaculoides | reverse complement strand
GGGGGGGGGGTACATTCTTCACCCGGTAGGGTCTTTGTATTTAAGAACAAGTCTGGTGAGGATGAAATCAATCTTGCTAGCAGAATCATCTGATTGATAGGTTATCAGGTGGCTGTCTGGCTTCCTGAAGTTAGTGTTGCAGATTAAAAGGTTACATGCATCACAGAACTCCAGTAGCCTCTTTGTTTTGGGAACCAATTCCATGGCCCCCGTATACACCAGTGAAGATACCAGATTGCCGTCTGACATGCTCATTAAAATCTCCAGCCGCAAAGATGAGGTCATTGCCACTCATCTTTGAGGTAGCCTGTAGGAAAATTATCATAAAAGTGGTCTTTCTGATCATTTGGTAGGCCCACTTGTGGGGCGTAGGAGAGATAATTGTAGCTATACTATTCTGCAGGACTAGCCTGAGTTTAAGCATTCTATTGCATACCCTGACAACCTCTATGATCTTATCCACCCATTTTCCTGCAAGGAGTATGCCTACACCCCCTACTCCCAATATGGAAAAGCTGATGCAAAAGCAGAGTCACTAAATTGTTGTTATTGTTGGGAAATCTCATCGAGTTTTGGTAAATCCAAAGCAGTGTATAGAAGTAGATGACAGAATACTTCAGGTTAATCAATACTGAATGTAATAACTATCCCACAACTGAGAATACTGTGTCTATTTCCTAATTTTTTGATTGATTAACTAGAATGTTCTCTTGTTAGCCAGGACAAGTTTCATCCCTATTGATATCAAGAATGGATGTGTGTGAAGGTTTCATCTTGTATCATTTTATATTTCTATTTTCTATATCATACTTTTATCGTTATATTCTCTAATTCTCTTCAGGTGTTCTTATACACATCTTTTCACTAAGACTGAATGCAAAAACATCAATTCTAGTAAAGTTTCAATTCTCTTTGCCATTTAGCCACAATTCTGTAACTTTTTCCACTATACTAGCTGTGCAGATTATAAAACAAAGTATGATGGATAGCCTTAATAATATGAATTTCTCAAAGTGTTCTAGCTTTTTTTAAATTAAACAAAAAACAATTAAACAAAAACAAGATCTCGCCTGCAACCATTATTTAAGGAAAAGACAACATTTTCACTCTCATTCTTCTCACGCTGAACGCCGAGCAAGACTTCGAAGCCAGGAGCTCTCAGTGGACTTTCGTCCCACTGTGATACCGCATACATTGTTTCCAGAGGTTATTGAACCTCATGTGTATGGGTTAGAGAAGGCTAACTACGCACTGCAGTGAAGATGGTTACTGAAAGCAAACCCCTTGCACTTGTGAATAAACGGTTATTGAATTTACTCCGACTGAAAACATCATTCTTCGTATTTCCTGCTCCTTGAATCAACAGAATAATTATAATGGAAGAAGAAGTTACCCCAAAAGTATCATAAGAACCTTCCTCCCATTATCAATCTATTGGAAAAGAAAATGATCAAGTTGCTGTTTAGCCCTGATCAAACAGATTTATGATCAAAGGCAATACAGACCATGACATCCTTTTTGAAGCACTCTCTCTCTAATGTATCCTTCCTTCTAATTCAAAGGGAGACCTTACTCATCTGCTTAAATTCTATAAAATCCAGTCCTTGAAAGGTTCTTTTAATTGTAGGAGGCAGTTATATGTGTCATGGAATTCTTGTATGAGATGCCAAATACTTTGATGCATTGAATAGGTAATATTTGTCACAAAGACATTATTTGTTCATTGTTGGCAATTTTGTTTCAAAGAGGTAGAGAGAGCAATGGATGTATTGATTTAAAATGAGTTGAGAAATTATAGCAACTGTTGATTCTGAAAGGTGTTTCATGTAGTTTATAAGACGCGCTGAATCAAGCTCCCCTCTTTCATGGTATTAAGCAGTTGGTAAACATATCTATTTCACTGTAATTGAACATCAGACTGTTATTGGTTTCACTTTTGTTTGTACATGCATACATACGTAATACATACATACACACATACATACATTCATGCATACATACACACATACATACACACATATGTAACTACTGTATTTTCTTGTGATATAGTACAGGGATCATGACAGGATCCTTCAGGTTAACATCCCAGTAACAGAGCCATATGTAATTTCCAAAGCAATGTTGAAGTCCTGTTTGTGATAAGTATCTTAGAAATATAATGAGAAATATAATGTTTATTGCTAGGTTGTCTCATTTCTGCTTAAATAGCCACATGATACAAAGCTGATTAACCTAAAGAAGCTGGTAATTTCAGCATTGATTATTCAATGTTTATGCAAGCATGCTACAGTAAAAAAGATGGAGCTGAAATATATCAGGAGATTTATGACACTAGATCTCAGCACAAAGGAACAATTTACTAATGTGGATAGCAAGGTTATTTTAAGAGGCCTAAGTGTTGTTAACACAAGTACTATATTGTTATGTTGTTGAGCCACTTGTGGAACTTTCCATAAAGTGGAAGTTTGGTTTTGATTTATAATTGGAATAATTTTACAAAGCACACTGTACAATCAAATACCAGGATATGTAGGAGGTTTAATCATAGAGCCTTTTGTTGTGAGAACATCACTTAGGCCACTCCATAAGCTATAAGCTCTCAATTGTTTATTAAATGGAATTAATTCAAATAATCTATGTCGTGACAACCAACTTTTTAATAGAATAATCGTTGCCTAATTCTTGTTCCTGTTTATTTCCTTCATTTCTACTCCCCTACATCATCATCGTTTAACGTCCGCTTTCCATGCTAGCATGGGTTGGACGATTTGACTGAGGACTGGTGAAAACCAGATGGCTACACCAGGCTCCAATCTGATTTGGCAGAGTTTCTACAGCTAGATGCCCTTCCTAATGCCAACCAATCAGTAGTGGGTGCTTTTATGTACCACCGACACGAAGGCCAGTCAGGGGTTACTGGCAACGGCCACGCTCGAAATGGTATATATATATATATATATATATAT
>NC_068999.1:26035293-26040439 GCF_001194135.2 Octopus bimaculoides | reverse complement strand
TAAGGTACAATATGTGTGTTCAATTCCTTCAAGAATCAATAAATGAATTTATAGTATTCAGTCTCTAAAGTGTCTAAAGGGTACGGTAAAAAGACAAGCAAATACAACAATAAAAACTTTAGAAATATCATGAATGTTCGAAATATTTATTAAAAAAATATTTATAAATATGCATGATTTCTAAGTTGTATAAAAATATGACAAATTAAAGTTAAAACATTACGATGTGTAAACATACATTATGATATAACATATAATGGGTAAATATATACGGTATGATGAAGTTATAAATTTACATGTATTATATTAAAAACGTGTACATTATATATATACATTACATATATATATATATATATACTAGCAGAAATATCCGTCGTTGATTGGGTAATTACTTTTACTCTTTCTTGGGAGCCACATTGAAGGTGTTATTATATATATAGATTTACATCTCCTGTATGTGTGTATCTTATAAGGGAAAGGCATGTAATAATTGAAGTAGAAAAAAGATCAATTTCATACACGAACTTCTGTTTGTTTATTATATGACAATAATAAGTGAGTTGTATGTGTTATTTTATATATCAATACAGTAATGGCAATTATAAAATACACAAGGCTTTGATCAGCATGGAGCTGTAATGAAAGAGAATTGCTCAATATACCGCACAGTAGGATTGAACCTAAGGCAACATGGCTGGAAAGAAAGCTTCTCAACTACACAGCCACGCCTATAAAGGAGAGATACATTTTGGATAATATACTCCTTGATACAATATGCTTAACAAGAAGATGAGATGTTTACAGCAAGAAGACCTTTGATTTTAATATATACTTGAGCAACGCAACAACTAACAATGCTACACCATACAAGTTGTTCCAGAATTAACTATCTGTTTCAATGAAATTGAGCAAATTTTTAAAAAACTGACAGTATTTTATGTTTATTACCAAAACAAATAGATTTATAAATCTTTCATTAAACTTTTATTGGAAATTTTCAACAACAGCGGTACCCCAGCATGGCCACAGCTTGTGTGCTGAAACTGGATATAAAAAATAAAAAGTGTCTGTATCCCTGCATACTTCAAATCTCTCCTTAGTGTTGTGAAATACATTTTGAAGCATTTCAGGAGTTAGCTTCTGCACTGCTAACTGAATGTATTCTTTAAGCTCAGCTAAACGATTGCCCCATCTTGGGGATGGTAAAGAAAATGATTGCTGCCGAAATGAAAAAAAGCTGTCATGGACAAATAAGAGCAGTCCAACAGGAACGAAAATAAAATTATAAACAAAATTCTAAATTTATACACTTTTAACACATATTAAACATGATAAACATAAATGAAAGTGAGTTTTAAAAAACATGCATTCAGTTTCACTCAAATCATGATTAATTCTGGGACACCCTGTATTTACTTGTATGACTAAATGTAGGAGGGAACACAGTAGGGACAAACTGCAGGTGGTGAGAATAGCTTCCAGAATTTTGATTAAATCAACCCAAGTAATCAACTGGTAATTCTTTTATGAAAGGACGAAAGGATGAAGGGCAAAATCAACCACAACAGAATATGAACTCAGAGCATAGAAAAATACCACTGAGCATTTTGCTCAACATACTAATGATTCTGCCAGCTCACTGCCTTCTTAATAATGATAGTAATAATAATGATGATGATAATGATAATGATAACAACAACAACAACAACAACAATAATAATAATCCTTTCTAGTAAAGCCACAAGGCCTAAAATTTGGGGTGAGGGGACTAGTGGATTACATCGACTCTAGTGTTTCACTGGTACTTCATTTATCAAATGGAAAATTGCCACTGCAAGAGCAATATTGGAAAATGAAACCACTGCATGGCCAATACCTCGAAGACATTGAAGGAAAAGACAAGATCAACACTTGGAGATGGCTAAGAAAAAGTGATCTGAAAGGATGCCCTGAGGCATTGATACGTAGTGCCCAGGAACATGCTCTGAGAACTAATTACACCAAGTTCCAGATAGATAAGAATAGCGAATTGCCCCTTTGTAGGATGTGTGGCAGCAGAAACAAAACAATCTCACATATTGTGAGTGATTGTAGCAAGCTGGCCCAAAAGCACTACAAAAGGAGACACAATAACGTGGCTAAGTTCATCCACTGGAGGTTATGTGAAAAGTACAGACTGAACAGAGCACAGAAATGGTACGTATATGAACCAGAAGGAGTCACTGAGAACAATGAATATAAAATAGTGTGAGATTTTACAATCCAATGTGACTCCCTAATCAATACTCAGAGACCAGATATTGTGGTAGATAAAGGAAAAAAAGGAAATCAAGATCAAAGATATAGCAATACCTGGAGATGCATGCATAAGCGACAAAGAACCAGAAAAGATTGAAAAGTACAGACTACTAAAAGATGAAATTGCAAGAATGTGGACTATGAGGAGAATGTCCAGTAGTTGTAGGGGTACTTGGAGCACTAACAACTAAGTTCAAGAAATATGTCAAAGAAATCTGAATTGACATGAGAGCAGAGCAAGCCCCAAAACTGCTCTGCTGGGGACAGCTAGGATTTTGAGATTGGTACTTGGATGTCTCCCATGATAATTAACAACCAAGCTTATAATGACAGCAGCCTGCTGTCTGCTCTCACAGAATCTACCTGAACAAACAAGACTGAAAGTTCTGAGAAGTAAAGCAATAATAACAACAATAATAACAACAAGGATAATAATATTGTTGTATTTCAGGATGGTCATTTTTTTTTTTTTGCCAGATAAACACACGCACTAGATTAGTAAAAGGTAGACCCTGCACTATAACCTCAATGGCCTAATTGTAGCAGCCCAAGATCAAGCAATAGAAAGAAACAACTTGAGAAAAAATATATATGGAGAGAATGTGTCAGAAAAATGTAGAGCCTGTGGAACTTGGAATGAGACAATGGCACATGTGACAGAATGCCTGAAGTTGGCACAGGAAGAATATAAGAAATGGAGGCACAACTAGGTTATAAAAATTTTACCCTGGAAACTCTGCTAGAAATGGGGATTTTAAGCAGGAAACACATGGTACAATCATTGAGTCGAAAGAGTATTGGAGTCAGAGAAATGTAAGATTTCTGTAGGGCTTTCCTATTCAAACAAGAAGTTAGAAAATAATAATTGCTTACTTATTGACCCATCATGCCTATTTGATTCCAGGATTATAAAGAAAGTGGAAGAAAAACAAAGAAAATAAAATCCCTTGAATTTTGAAATAGGAAGAATTTAGAGCATGTGAACAAGTAAAGGTTGTGCCTATAATAATTGGTGCGTTAGGAACACTAAACAAAAATATAGATAAATGGCTGAAGGAGATTGAAATAGAATGCCTGGTAGAGCTCCTACAGAAAGTTTGTCTCTTAGGGATAGGAAAGATTATCAGGAGGGTTCTAAACACTTGAAAGACTGCTGAAAACTCGTGGACACCTAAGGTTACAGGTAGTAACCCACTACCCACATAAATCCTGCCAGGAATAAGACCAAACCTGAGCCAAATCAAAAAATAATAATAGTAATAATAATGGTTTCAAGTTTTGGTATAAGGCCAGCAATTTTGGGAGAAGGTTAAGTTGATTAGATCGATCCCAGTGCTCAATTGGTACTAATTTAATCAATTCCAAAAGGATGAACGGCAAAGTCAATGTTGGCAGAATTTGAACTCAGAATATTAAGACAGACAAAATGCCAATAACAACGTGTCAGCATGGCTGCTGTCCAATGGCTGAAACCAATAAATGAACAAAAGAATATAATACATGTTTTTCTTCTTAAAATATGACTAAAACTTGATCAAATCTTCAATTGCAGAATTGAAATTTGTTCTAAAATCAAGCTAGGTTTTTGCAAGAGCATTCTCAAAGCTGACATCTAGTTAAAAGTTTTGACAAAATCATTATACTGTCAAGCACTAAATGACTTCTCAGTACAATATTTGTATCAATTTCCAAGTATTTAGATGTAAATCAACAATGTTAAATATGTTTTATTTCTTCTAACATAAAAAAAGTAATTTTCCTGTTAGACATACAGAGGTTAAAAACAAAATTGAAAGATATTTCATTAAAGCAATTTAAAACTATTGTAATACTAGGAAAGGAAAGAAGAAAGAAAGAGAAAAAGAAGACAGAGACATTTTAAAAATGAAAAAATTCAAGAAAAATTTTTTTAAATGAATAAGAGTAAATAGCATGAGAGAAAAAAAAAATGAGAAAGTAGAAAAACAGGAAGGAAATGGAAGTAGTGGAAATGTAAAGACAATAGCAGTGCAACTGAGAAGGAAGTAAAAAATCACAAGGAGGGTGGGGGGAATGAAACAGAAGTTTGTGGGTTTAGAAAAAATATATGGACATAATGGGAGAAGGAATAGGTAACAACAAAGGAAAGCTCTTTTGCTGGTTAATTGTGTGAAGGTCATCTGTAAAAGTAATCTACCAATGGAGTTGCTGATAGTATAATAGAATTGGAATAAATGTTTACAGGGTTGTAATGAAAGTTAGAACCAGAAAGTTCTGTTTTTTTTTCAAGGGAGCAGTAGATAACTAGAATAAAATATATTTGATTTTGAACTTTGGTTGATGAAGTTCTGGAAATGGAAGTTGTATTGAAAATTTTAATGTAAATGGAACCAATTTAATTTTATTTGGCTGGAATACTATTTAACTTGCTTAAGTTGTATTCCCAGTTAACAGAATTCTTAGTAGCAGATGAAAAGCATCAAGTAGAGAAATTGCTAGATCCAGGATCTCTGCATATTTGCATAAAAAAAAGAAAGACTAGCAAGTCACTTACATTGCAAAATGATGGGCTTTTAGCACTCTACATCCATATGAGATGCTTTCTCAAGATGAATACCACATCATTGTGGCTTTCGTACATTGTCTTCATTAAGTAAGATACAACTCTCCGCCTGTCTCTCTCTCTCTCTCTCTTTATATATATATATATATATATATATATATATATATATATATGCTTGGCTATGTAGTGAGAAGTTTGTTTCTCAACCACATGGTCCCAGTTTAGTTCCACTGCATGGAACCTTGTGCAAATATTTTCTACTATAGCCTCAGGCCTTATGAGTGGATTTGATAGATGGAAACTGAA
>NC_068999.1:26021124-26035238 GCF_001194135.2 Octopus bimaculoides | reverse complement strand
TATATATATATATATATATATATGTATATCTGCCAGTACCGCCTGACTGGTCTTTGTGCCGGTGGCACGTAAAAGCATCCACTACACTTTTGGAGTGGTTGGCGTTAGGAAGGGCATCCAGCTGTAGAAACTTTGCCAAATCAGATTGGAGCCAAGCGGAGCCATCTGGTTCGCCAGTCCTCAGTCAAATCATCTTACCCATGCTAGCATGGAAAGCAGACGTTAAGCGATGATGATGATGATATCTATATCAGTGTGTGTGTGTGTGTGTGTGATTGGGTCTGTGTTTGTCCCCACCACCATTTCACAACTGGTGTTGGTGTATTTATATCCCTGTAACCAAGTAGTTCGGCAAAACAGACTGATATAATAAGTACCAGGTTTAAGAAAAGTTCTGGGGGCGATTCATTCAATTTAAATTCTTCAAGTATTGTCCTAGCATGACCACAGTCTAATAACTGAAACAAGTAAAAGATAAAAGATAAATATATATATATATATATATATATATATACTGAGTGGAAAGAGGTTGTTCTTTCCTAGGGATATTTATCCAAGCAGACACTGGTTTAGCTCCATATCAATTAATGATACTGGAAATTTCATATGTGCATATATACTAGTGCTTATTGTTGGTTCTTCTCTGAAGGTACCTTATGCTTACCTTCATCAGGGCAAAAATTGATTGTTATCAAGGTAAAAATTGACTGTTATTTTTTCATACATCCTAATAGATGGAGAGTTCATTCCAAATGAATTGCAGCCTATGTGTCTTGGATTCTGTTCTAAAAATAGCAAGAGGTTGATTTTGACCTCACTGGACAAGGGATAGGCATAGTACACCACCTTTTAGTGGTGCAAACCAGCTTTTTACAAGCTGGTCATTTATCCTTATCTCTATTCAGTATGTCTGTAAGCATATTCATCATTAATTATACAGGTTTATAGACCTGTCCTTTACCATTTCTACTATCTATCGTGTTCACAATCTTATTTACATGTTTTTATTTATTGGTAAAAAAATATAAATGTAGGTACATACTTATTTGCTACCTCTTACTTATTTATTTCCGTGTTTATTCGTATTGTATATTAGTTGCCATTAATATAAATTATTTATTTAGATATATTAGTTGATAGTTTGGGTTCTAACTTATACTTGTCTCTTTAATTAATGGTATAGAAGTATGATTCTTATTTAGCATATACACAGTGTTTATTTTTACCTAAAATTATTTTAATACAAAGAAAGTATATTTAGATTTAGGAACTTAGATATTGTTGTATTATTCATACAGTATTTATTTAAATCAAATTTATTTAAATTCATTAAATATATATTCTTAAAACTTTATGAGCAGACAAAAAGTCCCTTTGTCCTCTTATTATTAGTATAGTTTATTTATATATATTAGTTGATAGTTTGGGTTCCTACATTATTCGTCAATTAAATTAATAGTGTAGAAGCATGATTCTTAGGTAGCATACACATGGTGTTTAATTTTTAAATAAAACTATTTAAATTCAACAAAAGTATATTTAACTTAAAGAATTACTCTTATGTGTAATTGTATTATTCACACAGTTTCTATTTAATTCTTTTCATTTCAATTTATTTGAATTTATTAAATGTATACTTAACCCTATGCACACGACAAAAACCTCTTTCTCTTTTGTTTAATAATTTGTGTTTAGAGAGAGAGAGAGAGATACATACATACATAAAAATATGCATACATGCATATATAATCCTTATCATCATATGATCATCATTACTATGACCATGGCAATGATGATGACCACCACCACCATCATCATTGTCATCATCAGCATTACCACTGTTTTAAGTCTACTTTCCATGCTGGCATGGGTTTGAGGAGTCATTTCTGTTCTCATGGATGGTGAGGTGTCTCAAACTAGGGGATACTGTGTTAGCTAATATAGTGATGGTGCAATATTAGTATTAGATTCCCAGATTGCCAATTCCACATGATATCATCAATTTCTAGGTACTTCTATGGAATAGTTTTCAGTTAATATCTTTTAATTTGATATGCATGTATTTTCATGCACTCTAGGTGTAGAGATTAGGTATAAACACTGTTTATTCTCCTTATGCTCAGGGCTGACAGGATGAAGAGAATTGAACAAAGGATTTTTGTACTTTTGTCTGTGGTTGAGATAAATAACATTCATGTTATGTGAGAATCAATGAGATTAATGGAGACTGAAACAAATCTGTGAAATTTACATGTATCAAAATTATTTAATATGTATACTCAATTTCTAGGATTAATGCAAAGACACTTTTTCAGATTCTACTCCATAAATTTGTTACCTGTTACTGATTTTATATGTTTACCTGAAATTTAAAGGCTAAATATGATTTCGGATCTATGTCCAACAAATTTCTTATTTTAAGAAGAGTATTGTAATTTGCTTGAAGCATTATGATACAGAAGTAAAATAAAAAGTAATGAAGATGGAGAGTTTCTAAGAATGCAAAAAGGATAAGTTGAATAACTTTTATATATTTCAGGCCCTCCCTGTTGGCAATCAAAATGGCAGTATCAACAAAATCTTACTTTTCTAAACCACTCACTTTTTATGATGGGCCTTTGTACCTTTCCCTTTTTGCATTGTTAGAAATTTTTTGTCTTCATTATTTTGTTATTTTACTCCTTAAGTTGAACCCAGATCAAATTGATAACATCAGTTTACAACAATATTCCAAACTTAAATCTTTACAAATGTGAATATTCATCATGTTGTGAGAAGGCAGAAACACTTATTGTATTCTTTACTAACCTCTGGCCATTTACTAATCAGTGTTTTTTGATGTTCACACATATATGCAAACACACACACATAGAACCACAGTTTCTTGCATGGGTTTGAAACCTTATACAGAGGAGGTGGAATGAGAAATAGTGACATAAATGTTTTTCCCAAAAGGCTTATGCTATTAGTGAAGCAGATCAAACTGAGAGACAAAATCATTATCGTCATTTACTGTCCGTTGTCCATGCTGGCATGGGTTGGATGGTTTGGCTGGGCTGGCACGCTGGAAGGTTGTACTAAGCACCAGTCTGATTTGGCATGGTTTTCTATGGTTGGATGCCCTTCCTAACACCAACCACCCTGAGAGTGTAATGGGGGCTATTACATGCCACTGGGACAGGTGCCATTTGTATGACACTGGTATCTGTCATGACTGTGGTTTTGCTCAGCTTGATGAGTCTTCTTCTTAAGCACAACATAATGCCAAAGGTCTTGGTCATTGCCTCCATGAGGCCCAACACTCGAAAGGAGCTTGGCCACTTTGCCTCAATGAGGTCCAATGCTCGAAAGGAACTCAGCTACCTCACCTCTGTGAGGCCCATTCAAAAGAAATTCAGCCACCTTGCCTCCGTGAGGCCCAACACTTGAAAGGTACTCAGCCACTATGTCTCTATGAGGTCCAATGCTCAAAAGGAACTCAGTCACTATGCCTCCGTGAGGCCCAACACTTGAAAGGTACTCAGCCATTTTGCCTCCATGAGGCCCAACATTCAAAGGTTGACTTTTTTTATGTGCCACCAGCATGGGTGCTTCACAACCTCGTCCCATGTCTTCCTGGGTCTACCTCTGCCACAGGTTCCCTCCACAGTTAGAGATTGGCACTTCTTTATACAACTCGTCACATGACCATACCAGCACAGTTGTCTCTCTTGTACCAAACCTAATTGTATATTTGATTCCCACAAAACTTAGTAATCTTTACATCCACTTTAATAGTGAAAACATTTTAAGGGATGTTCAGTCACTGAAGCACCATGAAAGATTACATTATCAATGATTTGAAAGATGAGGCTCAGAGTAGTTTCTAGATGTCTCCAGGATTTTTATTGGAAGTTAAAGAAATTATATCAATTAAACAGTAAGACCTCTGCTTACATCAATGAACTGTGCCTCATCAAGTTTACTGTTAGGTTAATTAAGTCACTGAGAAATAATATTTTTACCAGAAGCAGAGCAATGATAGGATATGAACTGCCAACCCCTCGACTGATAGGTTGGTGACCATTCTTGATCTCTTATATTACATTTTATAAATTCCCCCTTTGCCAAGCAGACATTCAGTTATTTATTCCCACATATATACCCAATGTATTTTTCTACTAACTTATTTAAAGCCCCTGGCAAACTGCCTTCTCATTTTTCATTTATCTGCAGTTAATGATAGGTAATAGCAGAGTATTTTTGACATGATCCATTCCACTGTGAGTTCATCATATAATTATCTCACAGACTGTATCTGAATTTATTGTCGCTGAAGTGACTCCAGCTAAACTGGTGAACAAACAATTTTAAGTACATTACAAAGATATGACTTAATGGCAGTCAGACAGTTTAAATAACTGAAGGTTGAATATACCCAGTTCACAAGCAAAGTGTGATGAAAACTAATGAACTAAATAGTGAAAGGAGCTATCTAAGAAATGTGAAGAGAGATGCCTCTTCAACACTTGACATAATAACTGTTATTATTATTCTTAAACAGAAAATGTAGTTTGTTAACCAAGGGATGTGTAATGACATGATAGCATGAAGTAACAAAACTGACATTAATATTTTTTTAGCTTTTACTGATTTACTGATTTAGCTTTTACTGATTTCAGTCAGTGGACTGCTGCTATGCTGGGGCACTGCTTTGAAGGGTTTTGATTTGATCATATTGACTCCAGCACATATTTCAAATATTTCTATTTGTCTAACTGTTAAGAAACAGGACATAAAGGGCCACAAGATAAAACTGGTTTTTAGATTGGTGTATACACATAGCCCCACCATGTAAATATATCATCATCATTCTAATGTTCATTTTTTCAAGCATGGTCTGATGGAATTTCTTGAAACAATGATATATCATCATCATCATCATCATTTAATGTCTGTTGTCCATGCTGGTATGGGCTGGACGGTTTGACTAAGGCTTGTAAGCTGGAAGGCTTTTCTACAGCTGGATGCCCCTCCTAACGCCTACCATTCCGAGAGTGTAATGGGTGCTTTTATGTGCTGCCAGCATGGGTGCCACCAGCACAACACTGGTATCTGGCATGACTGCGATTTTGCTCGGCTTGATGGATCTTCTTCTCAAGCATGACATAATGCCAAAGGTTTCGGTCATTGCCTCTGTGAAACCCTGCTCAGAAGGAACTCAGCCACTTTGCCTCCATGAGGACCAATACTCGAAAGGAACTCAGCCACTTTTGCCTCTGTGAGGCTCAATGCGCCAACGGTGCTCTTTACGTACTACTAGCATGGGTACCAGTTATGTGACACCAGCATCAGACATGACTACAGTTTCACTTAGCTTGACATATCTTCTCAAGTACAACATGTTGCCAAAGGTTTCGGTCACTAGTCATTGCCTCTGTGTGACTCAAAGTTCGAAGATCATACTTCACCACTTCATCCCATGAATATATATATATCATTGGCTACAGTCTAATGATTGAAACAAGATATATATATATATATATATATATAGTTCTAGATGTGGAAGCAGAAGTGCATTGTGAAGAGAAGGGTCACTTTTTGGAATGCTGTCTTGAATATGCTAAGGATATACTTTCACCAGTAGAGATACTGCATTTGGTATGAGGCCCAGCATTTAGAGTAATCTGAAGGGCTCTAGCTGAGTGCCTCTCGTGATTAGGAGGGGATGTAGTGCAGTCGTGCAATGGTTGTTTTCTTGATATGAGTAGTGTTTAATTTTAAGGTGAGATATTTGGTATGGCTCCACTGAAGAATACTTTCAAGGTTTCTGTTCATGGAATCAAAGCTGGTTTGACATGTGATATCTAGGTTGCGGAAGATACATGGTTAAAAAAAGCTAGAGAGGTATGAAGAGTTTTGTCATCTGCAAAAGAATTGGCTCTGTTGGATGTGGCAACTAGCTGCCCATTATTCTTCTGAAAGAAAAGAGTGAGAAACAAAATATAACCCTGGGGAATACCAAAGTTGATAGAGAGTGGGTCAGAATGACCTCTATGAACATATACCCTGATATTATACCAGACACAGACAAAAGCTTCACTGATAGTAACACATTACTTACATGAAACTTCTCTAAAGTGAAAACCAACTGGCAAGTGATGTAGTAAGTCTCTAGTGGTCAAGTAGGTCAAGTAAGTAGGTCTGTAGTAGATCTAGCTCTGCATAAGCCATACTGGTGGTCACTGAGAAAGAGAGAGAGAGAGAGAGAGAGAGAGAGAGAGAGAGAGAGAGAGAGAGAGAGAGAGAGAGAGAGAGAGAGAGAGAGAGAGAGAGAGAGTGAGAGATTCAAAGTCTTGGGGCACATCTGTTAATAGAGAATTCCCTAAGAGAATAAACAGATGGGGCTGTCAGAAACTTATTATAAGTGAACTCTCTTTTGAAGTCTTTGTATTACATTGGGGAACACAATTTTCATTGAATTAAATCTGACATTTGTTTTTGATTAAGTTTCAGCCTCTAAATCTAAAAATGACCCAAGTTTCTCTGTATCAAGCAACTTTTTGAGCTATAGGGTACTCTCACTTTGTCTCAAAAACTATAAAAATACTGCATCTAACAAATTTGTGCTTATTTTATTGGCAGTTTTAAAAATTTACATACAATGGAAAATAATAAAACATTGCTTGACTGTAATGCTTATACAGATTTATTTTGTTCACACAAAGGATATTGTTACTGTGAGTCAAATTGTGTGCAAATAGTGAAGGTAAAAATTTATACTTATAGCTTTGCGTGGAGTGTTCAGTCTGTGGACAATTTCACTTTATGCTCCAAAATAGTTAGTCATCATATTTACAACCCATCTACCCTGATATTTTTCCTCCACGACCTCCAGATCTTACACACTGTTGATGTCACCAAGTTTTCCAGGAAGTTAGCAAGATGGCTTTGCAGAAAATGCAACTTAATACTCATGCAGCAGTTAAGCAGTTTGTAACTTTCCAATAGTTTTTGGACAATTTTGGTGTAATTCTTTACTCATGTATTTCCAGGAAAGTTAATGTCAAGGTCTTTGAATGATAACCAACCATTCTTTTCAAATTCTGAGATTCTCTCAGTGAAATGTTCATCTTTAATGAGCTGCTGGATCTGTAGACCATCAATCACACTGGCCTTGATTCAGTTGACAGGCCAGGAAATGCCAAAATGAGGTACTTGAGATAGTTGCATTCAGCTGGCAATGCTTTAACGAATTGTTTCACGAGACCCATGTGCAGAGATGAGAATATAATTTTCTTTATGTCAACAAGTGGCTCATGTAGAATGTGGGGATCATCAGGTTTGAGGTCAGGTCTTGGAGGCCAATGCTTTTTTGCACCCAATGATTTTCTTAAGCTCTGTTGTCCTACATGCACAGAAAGCAGAGATCTCGGTGTATTCACATTGCTGATCAGGAAGGAGGCATATCATTTTAAGGTCATCACAGATGATCCAATTGTGTTTATGATATTGCAACAATTCAATGACTCTATGTCTGTGTATTCCTCACAAATATGGAGACATAATGACATAAGTATCGGACTCCACAATAGAATTCCTTCACACTTCAAACCACCAGTTCACTCTCTTCAAAGCCTTGCCATATATTCTCCACTGCACAAATCTGTTTCCTGGCCTCCTAACTTCAAATCCTTTGTACTGTTGTGTTTGTCACTTCCATATGTTGGCCACATTCATGTAATTTCATGCATCTTAGCACCAAGTTAGCTTTCAGCCTCTATCTTGGGACAGAAAGTTGAGTCTTAAGTGCTGAAGACCAGCTGAGGAATCTGATTGTTCAATGATTGTGACATTCTTTGGAGGAAGATTTGAAACTGACTATAAACTGCCATGCATTTCAAAACTCAACCTGAAGTCACCAGTTTTGAAAAATTCCTGCTCCTCTTCAATAAAATAATAAAAGCAATCAGCTGACCAGTCTTATTACTTATGGACAAACAATACAATTGTGCTTATTCAGAGAGAAAGCTGTAGGAAAAAAGAAAATTGACAAGATAGAAGAAAACTGACTATAATTTTGAAATCAGATTGCTAATTTTAGTCTAAGTCAAGTGAAAAAAATGAACTCAACAGAAATTATGTTCAAAATTGTTTCCCAGCGTCATTTATATATTAATACACTAAAACCAAATGTGTGATGCTATCATGTGGTTAGGTGAAAAGAGAGAGAGAAAGGGAAGAATGTTAGGAGCGAGAGCTAGGAGAAAGTGGTGGTTATTATGTTACATGGTTTAATAGTTAGTTGAAGTAACAGAAGAGTAGATATTATTGATTGATTAATTGATTGACAGACAGATGGCCGGATGGATGGACAGACAGACAGACAGATAGATAGATAGGTAGATTGTTGAACTGAACTGAAATGAAAAGAAGTTTGATTGGCAAATAACTTGAACTGAGCCCTGTTACTGGTAAGTTATGGTGGTGTCAGTGGGGATATTGGTAGCTGGATCATAGAAAGTGTAGTTCTTTTATGGTTTTTTTTCTTTAAATTTTATATCACTCATTATTTAATATATGCATTTTAATGTAATTAATTACTGTCGTCTCAAATGATGCTTATATTTGTTTATAGAATATGGACAACAATAAACAATGTTTGCTAACAAGAGAAAGAATGAGAGGGTTTAGGGTACAGCAGTTTTATAGTTTTCTTTTTTTTCAAGTAACCACATTTCTTAAAACTTTACCAGCATACAATAACAACATTATATATTATATATTATAGATAGTGTCTTTGATTTTGTTCCTTAGTTAAGATCATTTACTTCTTGACATAAAGTGAAAAATTATAAATAACAACTCAGAAAGTAGAAGGCAATAGAATATAGCTTTCAGTTAAGTTGTTTTTTTAAGATTGCATCTACAATACTACTGAGGTGAACTTTTACACCATCTCAAGTACCAAATGCTTCAGAAACATATACAATTCCACTGTACAATTTTAGAAATAACAGTGGAATTTTCATAGGTGCTACTAGTCAAATTAAACTTTTTTACAAATAATCTATGAATGTTTAATGTAATAAGTTTGAAGAATTATGTAGGAGACTAAAATGAAATAGAAAGAAATTTTGAGGAAGTCAAAGAGTTATGTTGAAGTGACGGTAACATTTGTCAACATTTATCAAACAAAAGTATCAGGAGCGGTTGTAGTAGTATGTCAATATTGATAAACTAAAGTAAAATGGAAAGGTTTGGAAATGTCACAGCAATTCGTTTTTTAATGAAAAATAAATGAATTAAAGCAACTTAATAATTGGAAAATATTACAAATAGGTGGAATGATTGTATTTCAAAATTCATTTAATTTGTTAAGAACAATTAGGTTGATCTCAATAGTCCAAACTAAAATACAGTACAGGATAAAATAACAGCAAGAAGCATAGTGTATTATTATAATTGAGGTAAAAATACTGAAATATACTGACATGAATATGAGGACATTATATTCATCCTACCAGAATTCTAATCAAAAGAGAATATATAAGAGATAAGCTAAAAATTATAGTATGCAACATAGTGCAATATAAAATCAGAGTACATCTGAAAGCACAAATCAGACATAAAAATGTATCAGTTGATGATGCATGGTAAAATTAACCAAAAGTTAGATAAGTACATATCAACAAAATAATATTCCAGTTATATGGAAGAATTCCTATTACACTGGGGAACAGGGTTTTTGTTGTCTGATGTTGGAGACATGTTTCCTACTAATTCAGGAGTGCTGATTTCAAAAATGAAATCCATTTTACTCTATCACGTCGAGATTTTTTACAAACTGAGATGACCATTTTTCAACATTTCTGGTATTGTCACCATTTCTAAGGATAGATTTGACTTCATCAAATACAAACCCATGTATGGTGCTTGACATAACTTTGGAAACATAGTTTTTCTATGTCATTTAAAGTAAACATAACTACAAAAATGAAAACAATAGTTATGATTTAAGTATCTTTAGTAAATAAAAAGTATCAAACTTGAGCAACTTTCAGTATTTTCAACCAAACCAGTTTCAAATGTTATGATGATGACAGAAATTGGATATTAAGAAACAACATATTTTTGTGGTCCTTGACACCATACATCTCATATTCACAGAATTTATCTGCAGATATGCCCACACTTTGCTTAATTTAGTGTGACTATCATTGCAAACTAGATGAGACATGTTTTGTTGAACTTTTAACTATCTCTTATGAAAATTGGTATTTTGAATGTGCCCTTACTGTTTTGATTGTGAGGTCACATGGGTCTAGGTCACTTTTTGTTAAGTATGATCAAAGAACTTCATGGTATGTATGCTTTTATGGAACTTTGCCATCACAAATCTGCATTTGCTTACTTTATAACTGTTGACTATTCTGAAAATGCTTTCTCAGCTGACAACTGGCTTGAACATGTTTTTTTATTTCAGAAATATGGCCAGTTGTGAGAGAAGAGAATGTAAAAGCAGTCCTGATGTCTTGTGCTTATTTCTGGATTAGGCAGGGAAACAAAATCACAGATTTTACGAAGAAAGGTTACTTTACTTCCTTACTTACTTTAGCATCAAACTGGGTGACAAGACAAAGCTCAGGTATCCATATAGTGTGCAAAACATGTGTTGAAACAGTGAGATAGTGACTGCTTCAAGTACTTAAGCAGAAAGTTTCCAACTTTGTCTTGTGAGAAAAATAAGGTTGGAGTGTTTGATGGGCCACATATTAGGTGGCTACTGCTGGACGAGCTATTTTTGGAAACCATGTCTGGCATTGAAAAAGAAGGACGGAATGCTTTTGTTGCAGTTGTATCTGATTTCCTGAGAAATGGGAAGCCATCAAATTATGAAGAACTTGTGCAGACCCTGTTAACCAGTTTTCGAGCACTGGGATGCAACATGAGTGTAAATGTGCATTTCCTGCACAGTCATCTGGACTATTTCCTTGAAAATCCTAAGGCAATAGTGATGAGCAAGGGAAAAGATTGCACTAAGACATCGAGAACATGGAGACAAGGTATCAAGGTAGGTGGAACATAAACATGGTGCTGTCTACTGCTGATCACTGCAAAGAGACTGTCATGATACAATTTATTCACATAAAGCAACAAAGAGAAAGTTCATTCCTTGAGTAGCTCAGACTCCAGTTTGACAAAAATATCTATTCTAAGATGTGTAATTAAACATTTTGTGTAATATATCTGTTAAACAATAAAAAGTACTATTTGGTTTGTGTTAGTGTCTCATTTCAGTATTGCATTTAATGGCAAAATTGACATTTTTTGGTAAAAAAAATGAATTCCTGTTTAACAAAAACCTTGACATGATAGAAAATTTCTGGGGTATTTCTGAACCCAACACCAACAAATTAGGTAGGACTAATTGTAAAAAGCAAGACAACAAAAATTCTTTTTGAAATGTTCCTCTGTGTTATCAAAAAATATGGTAGCATTCATAATGTCACTAAACTGTTTATGAAGAAATTCACATATTTCAAATAAGAGTATAAAATGATTTGTTTTGTCATAATCCTTTCTACTCTAGGCATAAAGCCTGAAATTTGTGGGGAGTAGTTAAGTCGATTACATCAACCCCAGTACTTGACTGGTACTTAATTTATCTACCCCGAAAGGATGAAAGGCAATGTTAACCTTGGTAGAATTTGAACTTAGAATGATTTGTCTTGTCGTAATAAATACATGTATGTCAATATGAATATGTTTGTGTAAGAGCATTCTTTTTATATTACATGTATGTTAATATAACAATGTGCAATAGTAGTCTTCTATTATAATATATGTTTGTGTGAGAATCTTCTCATAATGTGTATATCAATATAAATATGTCTGTGCATTGAGCTTTTGAAAATCATGCTAAATATGTTTCTTCTGCATCTAATCTGATTCTATTGAACTAGTTAAAAATCATTCATTTTATAGAAGGAAGTTAGCTCAATGTAAGCTTTCTGAAACAAACATATGTGCCAAAACTAGCAATTTTGACAAAAAATAAAACAGATACATTTTCTGACAAGTTTTATGTTATATATATGTAATAGGTTTCATGTGACCAATAAAATTAAATATTTCAATCTGTGCCAAAAAGGCTAACAAAATCCTCTTAATCTTTTGGGAAGGTCTTGTCAAAAGGTCATCAAATTTTATCCATTCCTGATTGGATGAAATTGGAGTAAGAGGTGTGTCTGCACATGATCCAGGGTATTAATGTAATGGAATCTTGATTATGGTGAGCAGTGAAGGGCAAGAAATGTAGCAGCATTTATTTATAAAACAGAACGGAATTGGAAGGAAACCTCATGGGATGGTAACATTTTTGGGCCGTTTTGCTATGTTCTGCAAGTTTTTGAAAATTGAAGCAATGCTAGTGTGCAAACATGCAAACCAGTAGCGCTTTCATACTGTTCACACTAATCGTATATAGTAGGGTGTCATATATAGTCCAGTGAAACGAAAAACCTCACTTAACTAAGATTATCCATACAGTTAGTATAAAAAAAAAACAAGAAGTTTAGGAGATAACTCCAAATAATATTACCATTGAAATTTTTGGAAAATAATAAAAATGCTGCAGTGGGAGTAAATCTTGTCATTAAACAATAGGCAATTTCACTCTTTTTAAAAACCACATTTCAGAAGTATATTCTTGTCAGTCGGTAAGACTAAAAGTTATACTCTTTTACTCTTTTATATGTTTCAGTCATTTGACTGCAGCCATGCTGGAGCACCGCCTTTAGTCGAGCAAATCGACCCTAGGACTTATTCTTTGGGTGCCTAGTACTTATTCTATCGGTCTCTTTTGCCGATCCGCTAAGTTACGAGGACCTAAACACACCACCATTGGTTGTCAAGTGATGTTGGGGGGGACAAACACAGACACACAAACATACATATATATACATATATACGACAGGCTTCTTTCAGTTTCCGTCTACCAAATCCACTCACAAGGCTTTGGTCGGCCCGAGGCTATAGTAGAAGACACTTACCCAAGGTGCCACGCAGTGGGACTGAACCTGGAACCATGTGGTTGGTAAGCAAGCTACTTACCACACAGCCACTCCTGCGCCTATGTTATATATATATGTAAATATATATATAGATATATAATTATATAGATATAATTATAATTAAGGGTACTGAGAAAATAGCACATACACGCTAGAAATAGATGTGAAATGGCTCTAAATCCACATCATTTTTTTTTACACTCCATTAGCACAGGTTGAAAGTGAGATAAATGAATAAAAAAAATTTGGCACCTACACTAATGGAGTGTAAAAAAATGAAGTGGTTTTAGAGTCATTTGATGTCTATTTCTAGTATATAGGTGCTGTTTCTCGGTACCCTTAATTATAATTATATCTATATAATTATATATCTATATTAATTCTTACCTGTATGTTTTTATTACATACTGGTCACTGATAAGATCGTTATTTTTATAATGATTTTATCCTTAATTGTGTATACACACACATATATGATGATTCCAATAAAACAATTGGAAGTTTAGGAAAATATAGAAAATACAGTAGTGGGAGTGTAATTTGTATTTAGTATGCAGCTACTTCATTGAAATATTTTCTTCCCTCAGCCATATTGTTGATGTTTATCACTTGCTGATGATGAAGAGAAGTGTCCACATGATTTTATAAACATGGTTCCAAGGATATATAGAATATCTATTTTAATGTACATGCCTTGATTTATTGGTTTCTGCTTTAGCCTCAGGCTGACCAAAAACCTTGTGAGTGGATTTGGTAGATGGAAACTGAAAGAAGCCCATCATATATATATCTGTGTGAGTGTCTTTGAGTCTATGTTTGTCCCCCACTACCACATGTCAACTGGTGTCCGTGTGTTTACATTCCTGTAACCTAGCAGGAAAATTACTTGGCTTAAAAAAAAGTACTGGAATTGATTCATTCGACTAAAAATTCTTCAAAGCAGTGTCCCAGCATGGCCACTGTCTAATGACTGTTACAAGTAAAAGATAGAAGATAAAAGATGCATGTATACATACATACACATATACATACATACATACATGAATACATATATATATA
>NC_068999.1:26019329-26020921 GCF_001194135.2 Octopus bimaculoides | reverse complement strand
CTACCAAAAATAAGTAGTTTTTGACTTATTTAGTCCCTCTAAGCGTGAGGCATTATTATATAGTAATGCCCTAATATAAATTATAATATATATATATATATATATATAGATATATATATATACACACACATACATATTTATGTCTATATATATGTATATATTGATATGTATATATGTGTGTGTGTGGATACATATATGTATGTGTGTGTGTGTGTGTGTGTGTGTGTGTGTATACACTGCAGATCTTTGTGGATTTAATCAAACCTATAACAATACCTGAATGAAGCTACTTTTAGATTTATTGCTTTTGTGGAAAATGTATAATTTTAAACATTCACCACAAATTGATTGCTGTTGGAAGCGTTAAATATGATTAGAAACATATATCATTAGTTAAAATGAAAAAAAAAAAAAATGGACGTTCTCTCGGTTCAGAGGGTTTCATTGTGTCTTCCAATAAAGATTAAATTCTACTGGAAATAGCTACCAGCTTTCTGAGTCAACTGAAAATAGTCCCAATCCAAAGAGGGATCAATATATTTTCAGATTAAAACTACTGAATCTAGTTCTAAATACAGACTTTATAAGTCCCTGTAACAAGAGATATTTTTAAATATCTGCATCTCAGTAGTTCACTAGGTAGTACGTGAATCTCCACTTCTCTTTAAAATGAACATAAATCCTTTACAACTACATTTAAGTTGTAAAATTATAATCAAAGATTTGTTTAGTCCTGTTTGTGTCCGATGACAATGCTGGTTGTACTCATGTAATAGCCATGCTGTGTTACATGAGGGTGGGCTGAAAAGTTCATAGGCTAATTATGAAGGAGTGATACTAGAGCTGTGAAATCTTGCATGCATTAATTCCAACCCTTTTTATTAATAACTGGATTGTTTCTTTCCCGGTAAACTGACACCTGGCTGTTCAAAGAAGACTTCAAAAGTGACTAGTAGTGACTTCTCTTGAAAATAGACAAAATTTGGCATTGTAGTGTTATTAAGTACACGCAGAAAATGGGTTTAGGACATCTATGTTGATATGGTTGTTGCATTTGATGCCCATGCGGGCTAACATAGAAGTGACAAAACAAAACGTGGGACATAAAACATATATAAAAAAAACAGAAATGAATGTATGAAGACATGAATATGATAAAATGGAAATGGAACCACTCACCCCACCCACGAGTGGCCCCATTTTCTACCTTTTAAATCCTGAACCCTCTAACACATCGATATCTGTTTCCTCCAACCACCTATCATATGTTGTAAAGCCTGGGAATGCAGTCCACCTCCCCAAAACAAAATCCAACCATATACTCTTGTATTTTTTCCTCTTGCTACTTATCTGGTATTACACACCTGTGATGCCCCTCCACCTTATCATACCCCGCAGTTCCAATACACTTTATGTTCCATTCCACCGAATCCCTTAACAGTTCATCGCTAGGCAACATGTAAATCCTACACTTTTTCCTTCTCTTTTTTTGACTTGGGGGAGGGGTTTTGTGTTTCTTTGTATGTGTTTGCCTCTTGTTTTTGTGTCGGATGGGAATGGATAGGCCAAGTGTCTGCAGGGAGTGGGTGGGT
>NC_068999.1:26016453-26019319 GCF_001194135.2 Octopus bimaculoides | reverse complement strand
CTTGCCTTTTTTCTTTTTCTTCCTGTCACATTTTCCCATTTATTTTTCTCTATTTCCGCTACTTCCTTTTCTTTTTCGATTACTTCCTTTCTGCGGGACTCTTCTATCTCCTCTTCCATATTCTCTGGTCGCTTTTCTTCTGGTTTTCTTGGTTTTTGACATACACACTGCTCTTATGTGTCCCTTCAGGCCACATTTAAAGCAGCGTGGAACTCTTCCTTCCACCATGACAGTCATAATTGTTTCTTCCATAATTATGGTTTCTGTAATCTTTTCTATCATTTCTTTTGAACCTTGAACTATCATCTCCAGTTGTTGACCTCTCCAGTTGACGCACTCTTTTTTCTTGGCCTGGAGCACTACTATGTTGTCCTCATTACCACAGAGGACTGCATCTGCCACCCAGGTCACATCAATCTCCGGTGGGATTCCTTCAACCGTGACCCTTGTTGCTCTCATGCCTCTATACGTGGGTAACAGCATCACTTCTTCGCTCCGAATTGTCGACGCTGCATGTTTCCTTGCTGCTGCTGCATTACGAAACCTCACTTCTACTGTTGCAAATGTTGAACCTCTAGTCAGGTATATTATATAATCCCAAATCTGCTTTAACGCCTTTTCTACTTGTTCTGTCATGACGACATCTATTTCTCCCTTATTTATCAAAAAGGTTCGATAGTTTATAGTTTTACTCTCTTATTCCGTTTTTAACCTCTTGCGGGGGGCGACAGCTTCACTTCAAACCCATCTCGGATCATTTCTCCTTCGTGTCTTCCTAATTCCTCGATATTCACTTCTGTCTCCTTGCACCTTGCTGCACAGCAAAATTCCTCTTCTCTGTTCTCAGTTTCTGGTCCATTGTTTTAACAGCCTCCAGCAACTCCTCCTCGGACGATGATATGTCTGAATAACTGTCTTCAGACATCCTTTAACCAGCTGTCTGTTCTCTGACGAGAAGAGAAAGCACAAACAAAACACATGTAAACACCCAAACCGCTGCACAGCACAAAAAATTATTCAAAAATCACCAACACAAAATTACAACTGGCACGCGCTGATTCGATTTTAGGATTGATTGGTACTGGACAAGGATTCTGGATTACTTTTCCGTTTTTTTTTTTTTACTTAATTTTTGAGAGCGGTCGGGTTCATTTTTAGTATTCTCGTTTATGAGTTTGTGAGAGCAGTTGAGTTTGTTTTAGATATTCTCATTTTAAAAATCATCTCTGGCTAATCGTTGAGAGAACGTTGGTGTTATCGTTAGTGTTGTATTTGAATCAGTTGAGTTTGAAGTGTACACGCTCCATGTGAGTACTGTTATTGTTAAACTGTTATTTACTGAATTGTTGGATTGTTGTTACTTGAAATTGTTGAACTTGTTATTACCTGTTTTTTTTAATTTTCTTCCCCATTTATAGGTGAAATTGTGAACAATATTGTTATGGAAGGTACACCAGTGCAAGCGGGCAGTTATGCTGCGGTGACTGGCAAAAGCCTGTCAGCAGAGGTGCTGCAAGTTAGAGAAGTTGAATTGAAGGAGAAAAACTTCAAGAAATATAATGATTGTTTGAGAAAGGAGGGAGATAGCCTGAGGTTGACGCCTCCCAAGGAAGTGATAGAAAAAAAACGGAGAAGAAAACAATTGTATACAGAAAGTTTAATATTGCAACGAAAAATGTGGAAATAGCAGCAGTGGAGGTGGTCGAGGAATGCCTGAGAGAAGTTAAGAATGTATCGACATACTACACCAGAAGAAGGAAATACGGCACAGTGGAGGTACGCTTTGTGAGTGGAGAAGAAGTGAGAAAATACTCCACTGTGCCTTTGAAATCAGCTGAGTTGGCACTACTACCGACTTACTGCGGCAAATGTGCAGCCAGAGTAAGAATAGGTAGAATGCCCCCCAGAAAATGATGAGGCCTGGCTGGTTGGGGTATGGAATAGCGGTATCGGTCCATATAAGCTTGCCAGACCTCCACAAGATTGCGGAAGAACTGGTACTGCCAGACGAAACAGAGTTAAAAATTGTGGTGGAAGGAAGACCGTCTGTATGTTTTCTATGTGGAGTAAGGGGACACATGAAAGCTAAGTGTCACCAGAAACATGAAGAGAAGGTGACGGAGATGGAACAGCAAGAAAAGATAGGTATGCAGAGCACAGAGGAGCAGAGGCCAGTGGAAAATATGGAAGAAAGATAGACAGTGGTGAAGAGGAAGAAAAGACAAGAAAACGTGGACTCACCACCAAAGAGTCCCATGAAGAAAAGAAAAGGAAGTGTAGAGGAGAGACAAGGGTTACCAAAAGGAAGAAAAGCGAACGAGCAGAAAAGAAACGAGATGTCGGCAAAATTAAGCGAGAAAGACGGAGAGAGAAAACAGAGAGCAATACCAGCAAGGACAGGGGAAAATGAAGACAGAAGAGAAATGATAAGAACATCACGCGAAAGACAAGCAGAGAAGAAAGAGATGGAAATACCAACAACAGCAGAAGAGATTAGTGATGGAAACCAGAAAGTAACACTGAAGGGAAAACAATTAAGAACAATGATACAGTACAGAAAAAATGTGGAAATTGAAAAAAAGATAACGAAAATGAAAAATTTAATTAGGGTGAAGTTGGAGCCCAGGGAGTGCAATGAAGGAGTTAATGCAGTCTTGCTTGTAAAAGAGAGGTGTGAAAGGTTGAAGGAACATTTCGAGGAAATGATAGAGATATTACTGTTGCAGTTTCGATTTAATAAGTTGTCACCGGTGGTGGCATTCGAGGACATAATGGAATATTTAATATAAATGGAAAGTAAGTGAAATTTTTAAAATTTCAAAATAAGGACTTTTTAAAAAATGATGGGAAAAAAAGAATAATGAAC
>NC_068999.1:26013576-26015732 GCF_001194135.2 Octopus bimaculoides | reverse complement strand
AACGTTTCGAGCTACGCTCTTCAACAGAAAGAATACGGAGAAAACACGGAGAAAAAAAATTGAATGGTGTTTGGTCAGCAATTATATATATATATATATATACATACATATATACGACGGACTTCTTTCAGTTTCCGTCTACCAAATCCACTCACAAGGCTTTGGTCGGCCCGAGGCTATAGTAGAAGACACTTGCCCAAGGTGCCATGCAGTGGGACTGAACCCGGAACCATGTGGTTGGTAAGCAAGCTACTTTACCACACAGCCAGTCCTGCACTGTGAACTTTTATTTTCTTCCCCATTTATGGGTGAAGTTGTGAATAACAACATTATGGAAAGTCAACCAGTTCCATCAGGCAGTTATGTTGCATTAACTGGGAATAGTCTAACAGCAGATATCCTGAAAGAGAAATTCGACTGAACGACACGAATTTTAAGAAATATAATGAATTGTTACGAAAGGAAGGAGACAGCTCGAGGCTGACGCCGCCCAAGGAAATTATGGAAAACACAGAAAAAAGGACAGAAATATACAAAACACTGTCTATCGATACAAAAAGAGTTGAAATAGCTGCAGTAGAGGCAGTCGAAGAATGCTTGAAAGAAATCAAAAGCCTAACTACGTACTAAACCAGAGGAAAGAAATATGGCACAGAGGAGGTACGCTTCGCGAGTGAACAAGAAGCGATAAAACACTCCACTGTGCCTTTGAGATCAACTGAGTGGGTACTGCTACCAACCAACTGTGGCAAACATGCGGCCAGAGTTAGGATTGGTAGAGTGCCCCCAGAAATTAACGAGGCGTAGCTGGTGGTAGCCATCCTCTATAATACAGAAGAGGAAACTAAAATACTTAAAATCACAAGGACTACGGAGGTAAATTGATGGGGAAACGGCCTTGAGGTGACGGTTCACATCAGTTTGCCAGACCTTCATAAAATCACAGAATAACTAGTTTTACCCGATGAAACGAAGTCAAGAGTCGTGGTGGAAGGAAGACCTCCCGTATGCTATCAATATGGAGTACGGGGACACATGAAAGCTAAGTGTCTCCAGAAAGACGAAGAGAAGGGGATAGAGAAAGAACAAGAAGAGGTTTCAACAGCAGAAAAGCAAACTATGGAAGAACAGTACACAGTGGTGGAGAGGAAGAAGTGTAACGCGGACTCACCACCAAAAAGTCCTAGGAAGAAAAGAAAAGGAAATGGAGAAGAGACGCAGAGCGTGAAACAAGGAAAAGCGAACGAGCAGAGAAAAATTGAAGGGCCAACAAAAGTGAGTGACAAAGTCGAAGAGCAAAAACATAGACCGTTACCAACAACCAGCACGGAAGAGAAAGTACAGAAGAAAAAGGAAGATGAAAGAGAAATGATAACAATAAAGAATGAGAGACATACAGAGATAGAAATACCAGCAACAGTAGAAGAGATTGGTGAAGAAAAACAGAGAGAGACACCGAAAGGAAAACAATTAAGAAATATGATACAATACACAAAAAGTGTAGAGATAGAAAAAAAGATTGCGAAAATGAAGAATGTAATTAGAATTAAATTGTCACCCAACGAGACCAATGTATATTTGAAAGCTGTTCTGTTGGAAAGAGAGAGAGGAGAAAGGTTAAAGGAATTGTTTGGTGAAAAGTTAGAAGTGACACCGGTACAGTATCGTTTTGATGAATTGCCGCCGGTGGTGGCATTCGAAAATTTAAAGGAGTATTTGGTGTAAACGAGGGAAGAAATTTAAGAACTGAATAATTAGTGACTTTGTGCAATTTTTTTTTGAAAAGGAAAAAACAAAAAGGGAAAACCAACAGATACAAGACAGAATATTGAACTGTTAGTAAAACGTTATATAAAAACAGTAAAATGAAACTGCCTGCTCATGGGTGGGGGGCAGGTAAGTTATTCTATCCTCATTTTTCATTGTATCCATAATTTCATACGATATGTGTTTTTGTGTACCCATTGTATTGTTTTGTGTGTCCCCTCTGTACAAAAGCCATGTGCTCAATAATGACGTTAGTGTTTCAACATGTTGTTTCAGTTAGTCATTTGAGACCACAGTTTAATTGAGGAGGGTTGTCTTTTTTAGACTGTCCGTTGAATATATTGTTTTTGTTATTGCTAAGAATTGTTGAAGCGATTTGCGCGTGGTTT
>NC_068999.1:26012566-26013487 GCF_001194135.2 Octopus bimaculoides | reverse complement strand
TTGTTACCAATGTGGAGTGAGATGTCGCATGTGGACGCTGTGCCCCAAGCGCGAGTATCCTCAGAGTGGGAGGGCTGTGGAAGGGGAGCCGGAAGTGGAGATGGAGGAAGGGATCGAAGTGGAGAGGGACGGAGGAGGCAAAGGAACGAGGGAAGACGGAACAGAGGAGGTAGGGAAGGGGAGTGACGGGTTTGTGTCCCCCAAAAGCAGGAGGTCGCGGTCAAGGGGGCACTCGCGGGAACTGTCGGCAGAAGCGGAGAGGATGCCCAAGGGAGGTGGGGAGCCGCCTAGACTTGGCGTACGCATGCAATGGAGACGGAACTAAGAGAGGAAGAATGCAAGCATAAGGGATTCATGGTTCACTATGTGAAGAGTGTGGAAGTGGAGGGGTTTAATGGGGGTGGAGCTGCCCAGGGAGAATTTCGAGGAGTATGAAAGATGTGTTCTATTGAACGACGAAAGATACGAGGCGTTCATGGATTCTTACGGTGAATTGGTGACTATGATTGACGGGCCGGTGTTGTATAATGCAATGCCACCCGTGGTGGAACATGCAAAGTTTGAAAATTTCAGGGAAAAAATATTAAATGTAATATGAACAATATATATAAAACAAAATGATGAAAATGTGGACTCCTTGTTTTTAAAAAAAAGAAAAAAAAAAAAACGAGGAAAAACTGTCCGAAATCATGTCTAAATGTAATCACTCGACTTATTAAAAAATAAGTAAAACTTTAACTATCTGCCCAGAAAAATACGAAGGAAAACACTTTTAGATCTTTTCCTTTTGGCCGGCACATTTAAAAAATAATTTTTTGTAACTAAACACTTTCAAAATTCGTATACTGGTAGAATGTGTCACATAAAACATTTTAGGAAAGTGGTTATACACCATTAAGGTGTACACCTGCTTTCCTATAT
>NC_068999.1:26010047-26011740 GCF_001194135.2 Octopus bimaculoides | reverse complement strand
CATATAAAAAACATAATAAAAGACAGGCCGTCGTATAAAGAAAAGAGTGTGTGTGAGTGATACATGTATGTGTATGCGTTATATACAGCAGATAAAAAAAAGAGTCAGTAACACGTGATGAGCATTTATACCAGTTCGTTGAGTACACAATTGGAAGAGTCTGTATGTGAAAGAAGTTGAGGCGTATGTGTGGCAGAGCGATCACTAGTTGTGATGTGGTGGCTTCGATGCCGGGCCGGGTTCTTGTTATACAGATGTTCGTCGCTGGCTGAATTCTCTTGTCTATTATTAATCGTGGTGAATATGAAACGCCTAACAGAATCAAAGAGAGAGAGAGAGAGATGTGCCGCGGTGGTTTGGATTGGTGTACATAGAAAGTCATGTTGACGCTGGTGGCGAAGACGATGCTTGGTAGTAGTCGTAGACTCGTGTTGCTGATGGCGACGGCGGTGGTAATCTTGGCTGGACGAAGCTGTTGATGGAGTCGCTGTAAACTGGCTGTGTTCTGTATGTGTAGTGGTAATGATGTTGACAGTGGTGTTTGAAAAGGCACGCTTTTTCAGACGGTCGACAGATACAATCTCTGTACGACCATTAGCGTCGACCTTGAAGAAATTCAACCCAAGACTGCGGGTTGGGCGAGGCGTGTAAGGCAGCCTTAAATTGCCTATGAAAAACGCTCAACCATTCCATTAGAAGCGGGATGGTAGCTGTTGGTGCGTATCAGGAGAGAGAAATTGGACAGGGCGTCTATTTGAGAGGTACCGTTGAGTGGCATTGCTGGAAAATGCCGTCATGAATTCGGAGCTGCGAGTAAAATGACCAAACAAAATCCCGTGCAAATGAAGATAAGCCAGTAACTCTTCCATTCTCCGGCCGAGAGAAACGGAGAGGTGTGAAATATGCTGAACTGGGAACAAGTAAGCATCAATAAATGTTATGTATTCACTGAAATGTAACTGTGCATTTTTACTGCTATTTTCAGCAAGTAGAGGACGCTGTATAAGAATGAATTGACGTCGCGTGAAACATGTAGGAAATTGCTCAAAAAGTTGTTAGGATGAAATAACCGTGAAGTTTTTTGTGTGAAAAACCACAAAGGTCTCAGCCGCAAAGAAGTTTTCGGTTATAGGCTCTGGAAGTCATTGACAAAAGGAAAAACTTTAAGGTAGAAAAAATTTTCTTAGCTTTTCACTTGTGTTTGATGAGAATGTAGAGGCAATCCTGATGTTGAACGTTTCGAAACATACGAATTCAATGGCTGTTGAAATGAGGTCCGTAGATCTTTTAGCTCGAGGTACCAATTGTAGTATTATCGGTCGCAGTTCAGATTTTCGTGGCTGCGGTTGTTCTTTTAGTCGTGTCACCAGTTATAGGAAATCTCTGGGCTGCGTTTGTTCTTGAGTCGGGTAGCTGTTCGAAATGCCGTATTTACTTATGTCAGCTGCGGCAGTGTAGTATTATCGGTCGGTAGATCAGAATCCGTGGCTGCGGATGTTCTTCATTCGGGGTCACCACTTTTAGGAAAGTAATGTGAACATTTCACGTTGGGCTGCGTGTTTGAATCAACGTCGGAGGGTCACCACTTTTAGGAAAGTGGTTATACACCATTAGGTGTACACCTGCTTTCCTATATTAAATTCTAAATAACAATGAAACGCTGACTCTGAACTATCAACACAACAATATTTAT
>NC_068999.1:26001337-26009940 GCF_001194135.2 Octopus bimaculoides | reverse complement strand
ATGTGAGAGAACTTCGCTGTTGGCCGTCTGTCCTCTTCGCCGGCCGGCGAGAAAAGAGAATAAAAAGAGCGGGAACGTTTAGATTTTGAATTCCACGCATACGTGGATAAAAACGCAGTAATGGCGACTGTACCTTGGCGCCAAATGACGTCACTACAACATCATTTACTCTTGGCGTTTTTGAGAAAATTGTGTATTTTCGAAGTTATTTTGTGTTAAAGTTGTCGTATTTCGGTAATTTCAACCAATCAATGACGTCTATTGAGGTGAAAACAATTACTGCTGTTGTTTGTCAACAACAACTTCCGGCGGTGTATATTTCGTTTCTCAGTTATTTATGACATATTTCATCTCAGTTAGGTTCGTATGAATAAACGTGTGTATCTGAAGCGTATTTACTTCATGGCACCACCACAATTGTTCGTGCATTTCTACTGCTTTTAGTTTTTTTCCCTGTTTTTCAGCTACTATTTTCGGAAAGACATTTTTGACCCCCTCCCCCTCCAATTTCTTCATTTTTCACATTTTCCCGTAACTCTAACCCTAATATCCCAACCCTAAAACCCCAACCCTAAAACCTTAACCCTAACCCTAATCCTAAAACCCTAACCCTAACTCTAAAACCTGAACCCTAAAGCTAAAACCAGTACAAACGCGCGAACGATGTCATAAATAACAGTAACAAACGAAATATACACCGCCGATAGTTGTTGTCGACAAACAACGGCAGTAATTTTATTCAGCTGAATACACGTCATTGATTGGTTGAAATTACCGAAATACGACAACTTTAACACGAAATAACTTTAAAAATATAAACTTTTATTGTTGTATATAGTTTCGACCTACAATACTTTGAACAGATTTACTTTTTTTGATAATAATAAAAAAAAACTGGAAGTTAGAGGAGGTTCATTGTTTGAGCTGGCAAAAACGTTAGCACGCCGGGCGTAATGCTTAGCGGTATTTCGTCTGTCTTTATGTTCTGAGTTCAAACTCCACCGAGGTCAACTTTGCCTTTCATCCTTTCGGGGTCGATAAATTAAGTATCAGTTGCGTACTGGGTCGATCTAATCGACTGACCCTCTCCCCCAAAATTTCGGGCCTTGTGCCTAGAGAAGAAAAGAATAGCGAGTACTGAGAAAGGCGGCGAACTGGCAGAAACGTTAGCACCCAAACGTAGCTAAATGCTATAAAGCCCCTGTTGTAATTTATGCTAATTTCTAGGCTAAATTTTTTACAGCATTTACCGGCTTTTCTGCAATATTTTTCCGGCGTTTTTATTCTAGTTGACACTTGTACAATAACAGTAGCAACATCAACAACACTTACATACGAAGTAGTATCAAAAAGTTCCCGGATTAGATATGTTTAATAATTTACTTAAGTTTTAACATCCTCTCCTTCGAAATAGTTACTTGCGCAACAATACACCGGTCCCAACTTTCCTCCCACTTTTGGAATCCAGTCTGAAAGTCGTTTTCCGTAAGCGGATCGAGAACCTTCTGCGATTCACTCTGGATCTCGACAACGGTGTTACAACGGCAATATTTGAGCTATATTTTCATCTTTGGGAAGTGATGGAAGTCCGCTACATGTTCAATTAAAACGTTAGGATTGCCTGCACGGACCCATACGACAGACCAACAACATCAGCAATGTCGTTGATTGCCCTCTGACGATCCTCATGCACAAGCTGATGAATCTTTTCCACATTTTCGGGGATGACTCTCATGGCAGGTCTTCCAGATCTGTAGTGACTTCATCTGGGCATAGAATAGATTCGAACCTGAATCGGCAAATTTCCCCTAAAATTTCAACAGCACTTTTCTCACAGAAAAACGGTAGTTGATAGGAGTTACATTCAACACATGTCTTTGCCAAGTCAATTTATGTCTCTTCCTCTTAAACTTTTAACCTCTTCTATGTCATGAAAAGTTGAAATAGGTAAGGAGCGACCTACATTAATTTATACATTGTTTAAACGATATATCTCTTTTTCTGGCTGGTCTGTATTCTTATAAATACAAGTTGGTGACCATAGACGACCACAGACAGACAGCCTCTGGAGGCTGACGGTCAAACAATCGGCCGCTATGATACAACTTACCTCTGCTCTCTCTCTCACCCATCTTTCTCTTCTAACAAACATCACTCTGTGTACCTTTTTCCTACTACTACACTGACAAGAATATGTACACACTTATACAAGGAAAAATTAACTCTCAATTATATTATACACGCCCGCCATCTTGTGTGGCTATACATAAAGTAACGGTAAATAAAACTTAGAGCCAACATCCATTTCAATCACTGTTCTTTCTGTTCTTCAACATCACACCGGTTACATTTGGATCTTTTTTAAAACGGGGGCCACATTTTTCATTAATGTTTTACGTAGTGTTTTTGGTACTGAAAGACTTTCAAACTTCGTATACTTATCTATTTTGTGTTATAGAACAGAAAAATATTTTTGTATTCGAATTTATTTCATGTAAAAAATTGTCTTATTTCGATAATTTCAACCAATCACTGACAAGTATTCAGTTGTTTATATTTACTCCTTTGGCTGATTAAGCGATGTAAAGCGTATTTAATCTCCATACCTTCGTTTTATTTGCTTTTTTCATTTTAAATTTGCTTTAACCCTAACCCTAACCCTAGGGTTAGGGTTAGAGTTAGGGTTAGGGTTAATTGTTTCAGAATCGTTTGTTTATGTAGTCGGCATTTAATGTATATCGGCTGAATGGACGTCAGTGATTGGTTGAAATTACAGAAATACGACAACTTTAACATGGAATAATTTATGGATTTCTTTTTTTTTTTAAAGAAGACTAAAAGAAAAAGATGTTTTATATGACACATTCTACCAGTGTTCCAAGTTTCAAAGTGTTTCGTTAATGAAAAATGTGGCCCTCGTTTTAAAAAGATCCTTACATTTTGGTAATAACTATGTTACACTTGGCTTCTCGACGTAAAGATTCATTAATCGTAAAAAGATACATTTACATCAACCGTTACAATTGGTAACCTCCGACTCTAACATTTATCGTTGCAGATCGCTTATCGTCTTCTAGGGACGTTCTTCCGTTTTTGAAACGCCTGTGCCACTCGAAACATTGCGTACGACCTGTAGTGAAAAAACTGAAAGAACGGTTGGTCCTATAGCTGGCACTAAGTCGCCACTTCAGAGAAACTGCGTGAACAGAATCACGTACGGGGGTCACCAGTTTGTAGAGAACGACCGTGCGAACCAAGGAGATGGCGACGCGTGGAAACAGGCTCCTTTTAACGCGTCGCACGGTCGACACAAAAATATGGAATATGACATATGAGGGCTCGCTTATGAGATGCGAGCAAGTGCCAGCGAGGAAAGAGAGAGAGAGACACAACCGTTAGATATATAGAGAGAGTAAGTTTATTACGGTAGTCAACTGTGTGTCTGTGTGTGCGTGCATGCGGCAATATAAGTAACACAATATATAAGACGGGCCGTCGTGTACAAGAGTATGTATACAATAATATGTGTATGTGAGTGAATGTGGGAAATACAGAACATGGAATTAGAGTCTGTAACATAGACTATAAGAGTCCTGAACACAAAGATAAGAAAGTACCAGTTCATAGAAGAGTTTCACAGTAGGTAGAATGTCTGTACACAAGAGGTCGTGGCCGAATAGCAGTGCTGAGGTGTCACATGTGTGTGAAGTTGAGCGTCGATGCTGCGACCGGTTACTTGAATACAGAAGATTCTCGCAGGTTGTTATGGCTGTTCTTTTCGTGGTGGAAACAATCCACACAAACAGTGTTGAGAAGGAACCGCGGTTGCTGTTGTTGGTGTGTACATAGGGCGTCGTGTTGGCGCTGGCGACGGAACTGTAGTAGACAGTAGGACGGTGGTGTTGACGTCGTCGCTGGAAACTGGCTGGTGCTGTGTTCTGTGAGATGGTCAACGACCAGACCTGAAAAGGTCTGAGGTCGCGACAAACTGGCGTAGCTGAAGCAAGACTATTTATAGATAAAAAGGGGCTCCAGAAATAGCAGAAAACACTCTCTCACGTGCTCTTAACAGAAGGCCACGATTGGTCGGTATGCACCCTGGCGCGAGACAGAACTGGAGACAAATGCCGCGCAAATAAGAGCCAATCAGGATGATGGACACAACAGGGGCCAAACGGCCGAAGGCTAGATGTTAGCCGCTACGTTATCATTCGTAAATAAATACCCAAGAGAGAGGTTTCACTACAGACCCTTTGCCTCGTCGCTGTAAGCTTGCTGAAGCATGTTCAATGTCTCTGTAGCAGACTTCCCGAGTTTAACGCAAAATTTCACGTTGGCTCTTTGTTCCTGTCTATGACAAAATCGCAGACTACAGCATACACGTGATCACAAAAACACAAATTTTGCAACTTGCGAAGTAAACACAGGGATGTCACTCGGCACACTGCCGCATGAAGATTACTGCTAGCTGTTACTGTGCTACCATCTGTTGGCACGCTACTGAACATTTTGATATCACCTCGTACACGCGTTCTGCCATAGGGAAAAGAAGGGAAATGAAAGTAGTGTCAATGATATAGGTAATTTTGTGGGTGTAATTCAAATCTAGTCAAAAATGCCTGGCAGTAGTGTGTCACGAAAGGTTTCCTTGCGTGAGGAAATTATTCAAGAACGATCAAGAAAAATAGCATTCTCTTGCATTTTCGAAACTGAAGGACTATCCGAGTGTCTTCAAAAGAGTAACTTGATTAAATCCTATGTAGGGTGACGTCGCCTCCGACACTGATATTCGATTTTCCAGATGGAAGGCAAGCGCGAGATAGTCCGACGTAGATTTTCCCATAGACTCAGATCGCAATGAATATGTCAACACAGTACTACATTAACAGTCACATCGACCTCTAAGTTCGTTGTCACTGTTGTAATGCAATATGGGCAGGTCCTGAAAACCATCGAGCCATTCCAGAACTGTGCTCTATCGTGGCTGCAGAAGCAAAAAGTAATGAGACTGGTGAGGCTGGGCTGAAATCCCAACTGTTACACTGTGGTTATAGGAAACCCATCTTGAAGGCTTTTTGCCAGATACACACACACAAACACATACTATTTATACACATACAGACATGTGTGTAGATGTGTATGTATAATTGTGTGTGGATGTATTTAATTACAGATCTATATAGCCTGCTCATTATAATACATTCATTGATGTATTCGTGTGTGTGTGTGTGTGTGTGTTTATCAATACATACTATTTGCATATAGAATTTCCTAATTTAGATGCAGGTTTATACAAGGATGACGGCCTTATAGTCACCCTTAACGAGTACGAATTCGATGGTTTTAGATGGTTTTATTAAATTTTCCCAAGACTGGGTTTAAAAATTACAGTTGACACGAATCTTAGTAGTCTAAATTTTTAGACAACAACTTAGATTTGGGAGTTAACACTTAAAACCATATCGCAAGCCTAATGAAAAGCTATTCTATATCAACCGGCCTGTATTCTTAAAAATATGATTAGCTATATAGGTAAGTGTATTCCTTCGTTGTCATTGAATGAGGCAGTCTTTACCGATACCTCCCCGTATTATAATGATGCGCTAGGCATTGGTGGAGTCTCAAAAGGTCTCGTAAAACTAGACGTACAAAGGTTTTGAGGTATATTCCAGCATTTAGCATAAGCGTTAGAACTAATGTAGGGAGAGAATTTTAAAACTTAGTATCTGGATATTTCCCAAGTGACTATAAATATCACAGAATCAACAAAAGAACGCTAAAGATTAGCTATTCTTGTTGCAAGAACTTCGCCTCTTTCGTCAAGCAGCATAAAATTGTCATTCTCATTAAAACTAACAGAATTGGTAGATCAATGGTTCTCAACCATGGTCCATTGGTGGTCCACATAAAATTTTGCTGTTAACATTTATGGGCAATAAATTAGTTATACTTCTACAATACACATAATATTTCCACAATTCTCTTATACACTTCCTAATAGTATTTAATTGTAAAGATATAATAGGACTTTTTAAAACCTCTAATGTCTATGAGAGTCCAATAGAGTAACATAAGAATCAAAGGGGTTCCTTAGGTAGGGCCGGCTCAAGGTACTGGCAACTCGGACAGTCACCCGAGGCGCCAAAGAAGGCGTGACTAAGACAAGGAAATTTCCACGACCGTCAGCTTGTACTCGCCAAAGTTCAGCTTGCCCGGGGCGCCAACAACTCTAGGGTCGGCCCTGTCCATAGGCAAAAAATGGTTGAGAATCGCTGTGACAGATCATCACAGCCACCTTAAATTTTAAGACCATCTCTCCCCACATCAGGCCTCGAAACCAGTCTTGCTCTATCTTGCAAAGTTTATCTAGGAAAACCAGCATACAAACACGCAGGCATCCATGCACGCGCGCGCTCAACACACACACTGTATATACTTGAGTACTAGTCGATCTCATGTAAAAGTCGACCCCCAATTTTTGGCCAAAAAATTGGGAATTTTCCATAACAGAACAACATTTGTGGGCCAAAGTACCGTATTATCCTGTACGTAGAAATAATACTGTTACAAAATTGTGCGGCTACTTTACTGTAGCCTGCTCTATAGGTGGAATGTTGGGTGCTTATAGTAAAACACCAGTTAATAGCGAGTACTACATATCGGTTGATGGGTGCTACATTACTATTACTAAAATGTATGCACGGGATATGCTGCAAGCCTGCATACATCTTGAAGCACAATAAACACATGCGTAATACACTCGTTGTTTACATGGTGAGAAACGTGTTGCACAGACAGCACTATTGACGAACACTGGCAAACGCCACTGTCTGAATTCGTACAAAGGCATGGCTTTGATAAGCTTAAAAACATTCAATTAATCGCTAGATGAGTGGTTCCCATGTGACCTTTATATTTTCCTCATTTCCAAATACAATAAACACATGTACCAGACGCTCGTCTGTTTACATAGTGAGAAACGTGTTTCACAGACAGCACTATCGACGAACGACAGCAAACACCATTGTATGAAGTCGTACAGAGGCATAACTTCGATAAGCCTAAGAACTTTTAGTTAATCGCTAGATCAGTGGTTTCCAAACTTTTCCGCTGCAGAATCCTTCGACATTATTTTTAAAAACGCGTAACCCCTGATAACTTTCAGGGAACCTTGGAGTTTTGCAGAACACATTTTGGGAATCCCTGCTCCAGATTAACAACTTTACACCACATTATGGACGTTTAATATTAACTGCACATGAAAGCTACGCGGTCTTGTTTATGGGTTTTGTTATTTACTAGGACGCGTGTTTTGATGCATAGAATTGGTAATATTACTGTAATTCATTGTGTTTTCCTTCACTTGGAGATCAGTTGGGCTTCTGCTGCTGATACGGTACTTCGGATTCTAGCTTGAATTTCAGCCCCTCAAAAGTAGTATTCATGTAATAGTCGACCCCATAAATTTGACCTTTAAAAAATGGTCAAAAAAATTCGACTTTTACACGAGTATATACGGTACTTACGTGCATGTAAGCATGCATTCTAAGTACTAACAGTTAAGATGAGATGATGGTAATAAGCAGTGGCGGACTGGGTCTAAAAATATTGGTTGCCAGGAGACTGAGGGGGCCCACCCGCAACTACAAGGGGGCGAGCCCACCCACAATGCTATAATTTAATTTTTTTTTTTTTTGTTAAAAGTATTCTTTTCAACTGTCTACAAACACAACCAAATTGAAATAATGCATTCATCCAGAAGTGAATAAAAAATTCTCAAACCTGAGGGAATGGGCCCCTTAGATACTAACGTGGGCGCCCATATATGGATTCTAATGGCGCACTTGCCACCGGGCAAGCTGGCGACCTGGCCAGTCCGTCACTGGTAATAAGCCTAGCCAGGAGTGATTTAAGTCTCTTTGGATGGACCTAACGTTTAGTGGATTTTCTTCGCCCGGGTCTCCCAGAGTTAGAGGAAAAGCAAAGCCTGTATGTTTGTGGCAGAAAATTGGGTGCAGAATATGCAAAAAAAAAAAAAAAAAACGAAGTCAACTACACTTGTATATTTGTAGGTTTGATGGATGGATGGCTCTCGACACCTTGTTAGCTTATCCGTCCTTGTAGATAGATATTAATTTTTGCTCGGTCAGGATGTCAATCCACTGTCCACACACACACAGTGAGACCGTTGAGTGCGGTTTAGTCGCAAACGGCCCGACTACGGAAAACATGCGGCACTGATTAACATGATTACTAATAGCAGATAATTCTGGATCTGATCTAATGTAGACAGACATTGAGGAAAAACAAGAATCTTAAATGACTTTGGGTAATCTCAGTTAAACTTACACTAAGGTCTGGCTCGAATCCAACATTGACTGTCTTGTAGAGATCTAATCCTATTGATCAATCAACAGATCGATCTGATGTTAGAGCGATAGACATGCATTCCCATACACGCACAAGCGCATTCATCAGTACACGCGCATTTCGTCCCATTTATGTGCGTGTGCGCAGTATGTGAGTATACATGTGTCTATGTGCGCGCACACACACTCAAGTATGTTTGTATGCGTGCCCGCTTGTGTGTGTATATATATATA
>NC_068999.1:25996654-26000883 GCF_001194135.2 Octopus bimaculoides | reverse complement strand
GAGAGAGAGAGAGAGAGAGAGAGGGGGGGGTGGAAATGTCGAGTGAAGAGAACTAGAATATGGTGTTGCAGAGATTTAAAATATGAATCTGCCAACGAAAACTTGCTTACTAGGTATAAACAATTAAGAATAGCAATGACGATGTATTATTTAAAGACAAGACGAATAAAACTAAATGGCAATAGCTTGATTATATAATTTAAACATATTTGTCTTGAGGAATGTTGCAGCTGTATCGGTTTAGAGTGGCAATAATGTGACGATAAGAATGTATCAGGATAAACATCGATACCCACAACAGAAGCAACAATCGGAATATAGGTGCTGTTTTAGCAGTGGCTCTAGTGAGATATCGTCGTTCACGGTTCCAAATGACAACTACAATCGCACAATAACAAACAGTAAGAAAACACACACTCGCAGATTAAGGACTTTCTGTTGGTGCTTTCATAAACATACATCGCCCATTTAATGCATATACGTCAACCACTTGCTCAGCACTCAACCCACCTTCGGCCTTTATGCCCTGCCGTTTGCTTAACATAACGAAGTTCATATCACCATCGAGGTAGCTGCAGTTTCTCTCTCTTCTCCCTCTCTTACTCGATTTTATTGTAATAATACTCATTCACTGTCTCTTTTTCTTCAATTCTTTTACTCTGTAGCCTTTCTGTTCACCACCTTTTCCTTTTACTCCTTCCTAATTGTTAGTTTCTCTCTGCCTCCTCTCCACGCTCGGCGTCTTTATTCTCTCTCTCTCTCCCTCCACCTCCGCTCTCTATCTCTCTCCTCTCCCTCACTCTTTTCTCTAGATGTATCTATTTATCATTCTACTGTTGTTGTGATCCCCCTCTCTTGCCTTTCCATTGAGCGAGAAAACAGCATACATTCACATGATCTTGGAAAAAAAAAACAAGAGAAAAAAAGCGAAAACAAAAGTAAAAACAAACAAACAAACCAGTAACACTTGCAGGCAATTCAAAATCAACACGAGTGCTTTACCACTAAATTGAAACCATTTATTTTTCTTTTAGCTTTATGGGTATATACACGTTTATATAAATATTTCAGCAAAAACAGGAGGTCTATTAAGAACAGAGACAAAAACAGTACAAAAATATCAAGTGTTATATATGAAAATTGTAAAAAGAAAAGGGAAAATTTGTAATAACGACAACAATAACATCAATAGAAAAGGCAGAAAGGAAAGTAATATTTTCATCATTGATAAGAAGCCACATCATTAAAGAAAAAAAAAAAAAAGGAAGAAAAAGGCTCCAACAGTTTGTCTTGTGATTCCAAATTACACTGGAAACAGTAGCAGACAGAATTTGGAACGAGTGATAGACTTTTCTGAAAATATTTAAAGATGCCAAGTTTGAAATATGATCCACAAGGTGAGTGAAAAAGATTTTGTCACCAATACATAATTAGGTAGATAGATACTTAAATACATACATACAACCGTACGTACGCATGTATCTATGTGCATATGTGTGTGTGTGTGTGTGTGTGCATACATGTATGTACATATGTATATATGTATACACTAATATGTGTATATATATATATATATATACACACACACACACACTTAAAGCTATCTATCAATCTATCTATCTATCGATCTGTCTATCTAATGAGTTTGCATATATACAATACTATTTCAATTACAGATAAGTCTCTGTGTCTGTCTGTTTCTCACACACACCTACACACACACACACAAGCAACAAATGAGTATATGTGCCTATACATCTGTTTCGATGTACACATATGTATATAGATATGTACATGTATACATTTTATAAACATACCTAGATAATTACATATGTATGTGTGTATGTGTATTACATATATATGTGTGTGTGTGCATGTATGCACACAAATAATGTGCAAGTGTGCATGTGCGTATACATATATGTGTGTATATATACACACCTGCACATATGTGTGCATACATATATATAATACACACAGACACATACATACATAATACATACATACATACATACATACAAGTAGTTACATTGATAGATTAAATAACTAGGAATTGGAATTTAATTTTCCTTTATTTCTAGACATGATATAATAAATATAATATTGTTTCTTATTTTAATTAGTTATATATACATACATTTATATATACGATATAATAGCAGAAGGGAATATATTTCCTATTAATAGGAAACTGTATTCTTTGTCATCTGTAAATTTATTTGGCAGTTTTTAATTATGTAACAAATATATCAAATATCATAAAAAATATTTCACTATATTTAACAAAAGGGAGAGCTGTAAATGAAGTGCCTTGTGGAATTTAATGCCATCTTTTCATATTCTAAATTTAAATCAGGTTGAAGTCATCTGGTGTTTAATTACAGAATATAACCAGTAATATTCTGTAATTAAACTCTTTGTGGACCTCCCCACCTTCCCCAGCATTAATGGCTCTGTGTGTGTGTGTGTGTGTGTGTACGCGCGCACGCTAAAAATCAATACATTTAGCAAGGATAAATATTAGAGTAAACTGTGAATTATAAATTGTTTTGATGTTTATTAACTGGAAGCTTATGAAAACCCAGATAAATAAAGTAAATTAATTGCCTCAGTATCATTACAACTGATTAGCTTGGTTACATACAAGTTTAATTGATATGGTAAAATGAATTAATAAATCAGATTAAATCAAATCAACAAAAGGAAATATATATATATATATGTATATATATATATATATATATATATATATGTATGTATGTATATATATATATAAGTGCAGTTGTGGCTGTGTGGTAAGAAGCAAATGTCTTCTACTGTAGCCTCGGGCCGACCAAAGCCTTGTGAGTAGATTTGGTAGACAGAAACTGAAAGAAGCTTGTCGTGTGTGTGTGTGCCTACATGCATGTGTGTGTGTATGTGTATATATGTATATATATATATATATATATATATATATATATGTATGTATGTATGTATATGTATGTATGTATATATATGCATATATATATGTATATACATATAAACATAACACATAAATATATATGTATATAGTACAAGGCAATAGATTTTAGAGGAGAGGCATTAATGTTTTTACCTATCCCCAATATCTGACTGGTACATATTTTAATGACCTCAGAAAGATGAGAGACAGCCCTTATTGAATTTGCACTCAGAATATAAAGGGACATAACTAAATACTACAAGATACTCAATTCTGTCATATATATGTGTATATATATATCTAGACATGCAATTATATGCATAAGAATACATACATAAAATAAAACATACGAATCTGCACATGTACTGATTCCAAACACTGCACACATACACACAAATACCCTGTGAAAGAGCCCTGGTTCTAGGTTAGAAACCAGCTCTTTCTCTATTGGCAAGAAATCTTGAAATAAAACTGAATTATAGCTTACATTTCACCATTTTCGTTTTTTTAACATCTACTTTGCTATGCTTGCATGGAACAAAGCTTATTGAGGTAGATTTTACATGGCTGAATGCCTTCCTGATGCCACCTGCAGCTGTTCCCAAGTCAGGTAATATTTCCCCATGGCCAGACGTTCTCACAAAATATTGGAAATGAATGACACTGCTTATATGAAAGTGAAACTCATTTACAGCTATTACGGCATGTGAAGACAAAGAAATACAAACATACACACACACATACATGTGTACATACATATGTATACATATACAACGAGTTTCTTTCAGTTTTTGTCTACCAAATCCAATCACAAAGCTTTGGTACCAAGCTGTGGGGTTAAACCAAAAACCATGTTGTTGGGAAGCAGAATTCATAGCCATAGAGCCATGCCTGTGCCTATAAATATACTGCATATCATGCCATAAAAGATGCATAACCTTATTAGATGCAGACCAATTTTAACAGTGCTTATGTATAAAAAATTTTTCAGTACATTAAAGCATGCAATATAGACCCAACTTTGCATATAGCACCCAGGGTGATCTTTTTGTGATACATTTCTGGGGAAAAGTCTGTGGTATATGTCATCAAACACAGTTTATAAATCTATCTATCTATCTATCTATCTATCTATCTATCTATCTATCTGTGTGTGTGTGTGTGCATGCATGTGTGCATGCGTGCGTGTGTGTGTATAATGTACTGTTCCATGATAGAAAATTCCACAAAAAAAAGTACTCCATCTGGTGAGAGGTAAATAAATGTTTTATATATATATATATAT
>NC_068999.1:25993568-25994797 GCF_001194135.2 Octopus bimaculoides | reverse complement strand
TATATATATATATATATATTATTTATATTATTATATGATTGAACGCCATGCATCCATTTCCATGTAAGTTTATCTTAATAATTTTGATGCGACTCTCTTCTGTACCGTTCTCTCTCTCCCCTTTTGTTTTTCTCTCTTCCTTTCTCCAATTCTTTTTTTCTCCCCTTCACCGTTTTCTATCTGTCCCTCTCTCTCTCCCTCTTCTTCCTTTACTCTCTTGTTGCTCTCATGTGACCATTGTCCATCTTTTTTTTCCACACGTGTTCATCTTTCTTTTCTTCCGGTTTGTTGCACAGACCAGACGTACTCTTGTCTGACTCCTCTCCTATCTTTTCACCTGTCAAAGAATGTTCCTCAGTATTCGCCACCTTACTCCATCTGGCTTAGCAGTCCTCACTATTTATTTCACTGTCCTGTTTTTGTTACCAACTTTGACCCTCTGCAAAATCCCCAATTTTATTTGGATTGAAGAAGCAGCTGTTTTCTTAAAGGCACATATTGCTGAAAATGTGGAGTAGATAAACAGCAAATAACTGATGAAGGGTCGTTCTTTATGTTACTTGCCTTGTTTACCATTTGTTTCCCCTCATTGTTCGCAAAAAAAAAGGTTGTCTTCATATTTCATATTGTTTTTTGTATTTCGGATTTCATGTTTTCGTATTTCCTGCAGTTTACGTTTTGTACCCATATATGCATATATATATATATACATATATATGTCAGTATGTACATATATGAATGTATATATGCCTATATGTATATTTTATTTATATTATGTATGTATATATATATATATATATATATACATACATATATATAGAAATATATATATGTATCAACTTAAAGGATAAACATCTTACAATGGATATTACAATGGATTATACCAAATGGACTTCCCCTTTTTCTCTCTCCTGTTTCCCTCTCTTTTTCTTTTTTCTTGGTGATTTCTTCTTTGTGATATAATCTTGGGAAATAATATATTTGTGGCTGAAGATAGCTTTATACCATCCTGTCTATCAATTATATACCCATATAATGATGCAATGACTGTTTGTGTATAAAGCTTGAAACACGTGTACCGCGGAATCCTTTGTGTTCTGTTTTAATTTTACGTTTTTAATTTATTATTTCACCTTGGCCACTATCTGGCATATACAGGTGCTTGCAATTATCAAGTATTACCTATATAATTTGCTATACATATATACATATATATATGTATCAACTTA
>NC_068999.1:25992085-25993558 GCF_001194135.2 Octopus bimaculoides | reverse complement strand
TATATATATATATATATATATATATATATATATATATGCATACACATATATGAGTGGGTACCTAAAAGTACCTCTGTGAGGCAAGCCAGTAGTAGTTCAGACTTCCACTGCTAGAAACCACTCAATGTGACCCACAGGCATCAGTATCCTGACCAGCAGTGGCAATTGAAGTCGTACTGCCACGTACTACGTCACTCTTTTACAGTGCTTCTTCCTTGCGTCTTGATTTTTGTGATAGCTGAAACAAAGGAACGATGTGCTTCTGTGAAATTCTGCTTTCTGCTGGGGAAAACAGCAGCTGAAACAATTGTCATGCTTCAAACAACTTTCAAGGATGCTGTCATGTGCAAAACACAAGTTTACGAGTTGTTTTCATGCTTGAGGAATGGCCACTTGTTACTTGAAGACAAATCTTGTTCAGGGTGACTGTCAACCTCCTGAACAAATGAAAAACATCACAAAAAGAATTTTGAGTGAAGTATCACGAAGGAAAAGATTAGCAGCAAAATTTATACCTTGCTTGCTCATGGAAGATCAAAAGCAGTCATGACTGAATGCATGTTGTGAACTGAAAGAACAGTTGGAAGTTGATCTGGACCTTTTTTCGAAGGTCATCACTGGTGATGAAAGCTGGTGCAATGGTGTAACCCAGAAACGAAGCAGCAAGCAAGTCAATGGAAGTATTCAATGTTACCATGTCCCCAAAAACGCATCAAGTGAAGTCCAAAATCAAGACAATGCTGATTTGTTTCATTGATGTGAAAGGAATTGTCCACACAGAATTTGTTCCTCCTCGTCAAACTGATAACCTGACATTTTACTTGGCAGCTCTGAAGTATTTGTGAGATGCAGTGAGATGAAAACTCCCTGAGTTGTGGCAAAGTGAAGAGTGATAGTTTCATCGTGACACTGCGCCTGCACACAGCGCTTTGAGTGTGAGACAGTTTTTGACCAAAAATGGCACGACCCCACTTACCTACCTTCCCTATTCACCCGATCTTGCTCCCTGCAACTATTTTTTGTTCCCCTGCATAAAAAAGCCCTTAAAGGAAAATGTTTTGCAGATGTGGGAGAGGTGAAGTAAAAAACAATGGAGGCGTTAAAAGGTATCACTTTGCAAGAGTTCCAGAATTGCTTCAAACAGGAAAATGCATCTGGACCGATGCATTGCTTCAAATGGAGAATGCTTTAAAGGTGATAAAAGTGTAAACATAAAAGTAAGTGAATAAAATATAGTAAAATTTTGGTTTCTTTTGGGTACCCCTTGTATGTATATGCAGGCAGCCTGGGTTTGATTCTTGGCATTGGAATGTTTTCTTATAGGCGCAGGTGTGGCTGTGTAGTAAGAAGCTTGCTTCCCAACCACATGGTTCCTTGTTCAGTCCCACTGCGTGGCAATTTGGGCAAGTGTCTTCTACTATAGCCTTGGGCCGACCAAAGTTTTGTGAGTGCATTTAGTAGACGGAAACTGAA
>NC_068999.1:25986936-25992075 GCF_001194135.2 Octopus bimaculoides | reverse complement strand
TATATATATATGTATATATTTGTGTGTCTGTGTTTGTCCCCTACAATGTTGGTGTGTTTAAGTCCCTGTAGCTTAGCAGTTCGGCATAAGAGACTGATGGAATAAATACTAGGCCTACAAAGAATAAGTCCTGGGGTTGATTTGTTTGACTAAAGGTAGTGCTCCAGCATGGCTGAAGTCAAATAATTGAAACAGGTAAAAGAATAAAAGAATATATATACATACATACATATATATATATATATATATCTACATGCTGTTAAATATATGTCTGGTTATAGAATGACCAATGGTTTTGCATCCATAAAGCACTTACCTTTACAGATGACTCATCAGACTTGGCCATTGGAGTCTTTTGAGTTGTCTATAAAGCTAAGCACTTTATGGATGTGAAACCATTGGTCACTCTATAACCTGACACATATTTAACTTCGTATCAACACATTACTGCTCTAACCTTTGGAGTGTGCTCCTTTTTTGGATATATGATCCACTGATGATATATGTATATAAAATACTTAAAACAGCCATTTGTTTTATCCATATTACTATATATGAAATACACACACACATATGTATGTGTGCAACTTTATATCAGAAAGTTAACTATTCAATCCATAAAGAGATTGATCAAATAAGTACCACACAGGAATATATATTGGAGCCAGTATGGACTCTTTGAATGTGGTGCCACAATATGGCCACAATTCAATGACTGAAACCAGTAAAAGAATAAAAGAATATGCCTGTATCTGTGTGTGTGTGTGTGTGTGTGTGTAAAGTGTTTGTCTTTATTGTTTGTCCCCCCCACTATTGCTTGACAACTGGTGTGGATTTGTTTACATCTCTATAACTTACTGGTTCAGCAGAAGAGACCAATAAAATACATACCAGACTTATAAAAAAAATATATAAGTCCTGGGGTTGATTTGTTTGAGTAAACCCTTCAAGGCAGTGTCCTAGATTGGCTCCAGTCCAATGACTGTAACAAGTGAATGATAAGCTGTAAAAGATACATTTAAATTTTCTGTTTATTAGTTAAAAATCAAAGTAACAATCATAAAATGTACAGCATAAGTTTACTGATAAAAACCGAAAAATAGAAATTAGATGTATGGCATTTTATTTCCTTGAATGATTAAGAGTTAGCTATGAAGACCAGGTTGATATTCCTGATGCCTGAATAATTAAATGTCCTGTTTCAAGTGATAATTATCAATTTCTTTAGTGGATTTGAACTGTCAGTTGACAGTCCATTCTAACTATTACAATCAATCAATTCAGTGACTTCTTTACTATATAAAGACAGAAGTAATTAATAAATGTTATGACATGTAATAATTAGACTGGTGTAATAGTATATAGCAGTAACTATATAACTTATTAAACAGAAACTGCATATATATAGTATAGTGCATGCTGTCATCATCATCATCATTGGCCTCATCATCATTTTAACGTATATTTTTTCCATATTTGCATGTGTCAGGCAAGAGTATATCAGGCAAACTTTTTTCTGTGGTCAGATGCTCTTCCTGTTACAAAATCCACTTGTTTCCAAGCAAGGTAATAACCTCTCAGTCTATCAAACAACAGATAAATTGGACATGGTTACATGGAAAACTGAAAACAAATGATGCCATTGGCAAACCAATTGTTTATAACAAGTGAACAAACATGAGGGAAATATGAATTTACTCACACAAACAAACAAACAAACAAGCATAGCTGTGCTATATAGCCATGCCTGTGCATATTTGATACTATGATTTAACATGATTGTAAGATCATGATTTCAATTCCTGGGCCAGGTGGTGCATGGTGTTGAATAAAACACTTCAACTCATGTTGCACTTGATGTGTGGCACACGTGCATCTGTTCAGACAACATCAGTTTCATGGAGAGAGTAAGCTTATGTACAGCGTAAACATTTGATCACTATAAACAAATCATTTGTGCAGGTTGCTCAGCAAGAAATTGCAGAACTGTCTTTCTTAGACTATAAATGACTACCATCATGCATAACATAGTATATGCAATAACTAGAAATTGCATACATAAAACATAAAACAGAAACATAATACAAACTTAGAAAGTTGCAGTTAGCAACCAGGGAAGATCATGCGGAGCAGAGACTTTGAAATTGTTTCAGTATTTTGATAAAATAATTTCATTGTGGTTATGCTGCTTCAGTTGCAAAATCACTTTTGATTCTTTCTTAATAGTAAAAATAAGTGATTCTAACATAAGCACAAAGCCTGATATTTTGTGGGAGGAGGTTAGTCAATTAAATCGATCCCAGTAATTGACTGGTTCTTTATTTTATTGAGCATGGAAGGATAAAAAGTAAAGTTGATATGGGTGGACTTCGAACTCGGAACATAAAGAACCAGAATAAATATCACTATTTAATTTACGACCGTTATAATTGTCACTCATATAGGTACAAAGACTGAAACTTGGAGGAAGATACAGTTGGGTATATTGACCTTGATGTATCCCAGATACTTTCGTTTATTGACCCAACAAGGATGAGAGATAGAGTTGGTCCTGGATCAATTTAAATTCATGAAAGAAAGTGAAAATATTGATAAATCTGGAGACCTGAGAATTGAGATCACTAAGGTGTGGCAGCTGCGAGAGTCAAACTTAAAGGTTGTTCTTGTTGTCATCAGAGCATTGGGTTCATTACCACCCAACCTGAAGAAACATCTGGAAATTATAGAAATCCCTACAATTTTGGTGTATTGCAAAAATTGGCTTTATTTGGAACTGCACGGGCGATCAATCGGAATAGGCCTCAGCCTTGTCATTCATTTGTTAGTTTTTGTGAAAAGTTTTTATTTATTTACTTTTGGTTTCATAATATGTCGAAGTGAAAGAGAAGTGGCATGGAATATATATCATATGTGTATAGAATATATATATATATATATATATATATATATATATATATATATATATATATATATATATATATATATATATATTGTAGTATATGCATGCGTTCACACACACACACACACACTAGCTGAGTACCCCATTGTTGCTAGGCAATTTTCACAATAGAATGCCTTTATTTGAATTCTTTATTCCATGTTCCATGTCAGACCATAACTTGTCTGATGAATAGACCTCTTGATCAGGAAAGATTTCTGCATTAATTGGGGCAATTTATAATGTACCAATAAACTAAGTTTCTGTTTTTCTATTTGGTGCATAGATGTTCATACTAGCCCTTCTGGACATGCCCATTGTCACTAGCTACGCTGATGGCACAAAACTATCTCAGGCAATAAAGAATCCTGATGATGCCATAAGCCTGCAGAATGACCTAAATGCAATATATAAGTGGGCAGAGCAAAATAATATACGGTTCAATGCTAAAAAATTTCAAGTACTGCGCTACAAGGTCACAAGTGCCCCCCCCAACTGGCATACACAGGACCTGGAGGTACTGCAATCCCAAAACCACAAACAGTGAGAGACCTGGGCATCAGCATGTGTTGTGATGCATCATTTCACATGCACATTGTCAAGTTGACAGCAAAGTGCAGACAACTGGTAGGGTGGATACTGAGGACATTCAGAACAAGGGACCAAAAAATCATGTTAACTCTATGTAAAACATTTGTTTTGGGCCGCCTAGACTATTGCTCTCAGTTGTGGTCACCACATAGTGTCAAGCTGACAGCAGAACTTGAGGCAATTCAGCATCACTATACAAAAAAGATTACCACAGTCCAGCAAATGAACTACAGGGAGCGACTAAAGGCACTAAGTCTCTACTCCCTGGAACGCAGGCAGGAGAGATATGTAATAATTTACATATGGAAAATACTGGAAGGACTGGTACCAAACTTTGGCATCAAGTACTATATGAATGCCCGTACAGGTCGCCACTGCATAGTACCAATGGTACTGTCCACTGCATCTCACATAAGAACAAGGTATTGCAACAGCCTCGATTTCAGAGGACCTCAGCTCTTTAATGCCCTGCCAAAACAATTGAGAGACCTGCAAGACATGGATGTAGAGGTCTTCAAACCAAAACTTGACACTTACCTATCCACGGTACCAGACGAACCAATGACTCAAAATGAGACACAGTTGAGAGCAGCGATGTCAAATTCTCTTATACACCAGATGTGCCATCGAAAGTCTTGATTGGACTGCATCAGGTGGCAGAGAAGAGCCATGCAAGGAACGTGCAGAGAGCACAGTATAAAGAGGGAAAGTCATGGTGGTGCTCCAGCACGACCGCAGCCACTTGGCTGAAACGCATAAATAAATAAATAAATATATAAATATATAAATATCTATATAAATATATATATATATAATATGTAATATATATATATATATATATACACCGTAAATCCTTGAGTATAATCTGCAGTTTTTTCCCGAAATTTAAAGGTCAAAATCCCTAGTGCGTACTATATACGAGGTTAAAAGTGAAAAATATTTTCTAAGCAATGTCCGAGTCTCTATTTGCTGTCCGGCAATGTTTATTCAGACACATTTTGTGATGTCGGGTGCGAAAATACCTTAAGCAAGCCTGAGAGCAATGAAGTCATAAAAGAATCATCCATAACTTGCAATAAGCAACATTTATTAAAATAAAAGTATTCAGAACACAGAATAACATGTAACAAAAACAATTTGCAAACATATTTACATTCCCATATAACAGTTAAGAACATCACCATTATTGTATTACGCATACACGGAAGTGTTTGTTTACAGAGGAACAAATGGAACAGTTATTTGATGCTGAAAGTGAAGTTGAAGTTGAAGGATTTGAATAAATGTTTTTGCTTTTGCTTTTGTAACTGATAGTGATAAATATGTAAAGGCAATTTACTTAATATTTATTTTTCACTGACGTTATTACTGTTATTTCTTTATTTTCTGCAAACAAAGTACACAAAAAAGCTACACATGTGCATTATGTTATATATACAATAATAAAGGACGTTACCGTATATATATGTTTACAAACCAAGGACGTTATAAAGACCTCCTAGACTCAAGTTAGAGAAGGGGTGCGTATTATACAGGTTTTTCAGAGGTACAGTCCCCTAAAAATCCCCTGCGTATTATACTCAAGGGCGGACTATACTCGAGGATTTAAG